>NC_069500.1:217380291-217672791 GCF_027579735.1 Bombina bombina
CCCTGCAAAGAATAAATGCTGCACTCACTGGATATAAGAATAAGCTTCTTTATTCACATCACATCAACATGACATTTACCCCCAGATGTTTCGGTACCGGACTGGTACCTTTCTCAATGGGTATTCTAACTGTGTCTCTATCCGACAATTCCTGACCCTATTTATACCCAATGTGATAATTATTTCTGGAGCAGCTGAGCCAATGCAGTATTGCCGCATCACAGATCGTGGACGCCCACAATAACACTTTGGCACATGGCTCATTAGCATAGCCACTCCCCCATGTAGCCTAATGTGAATACGTCACTCATTACGTAGTTTCACCCACAACTATACTTGCATCAGCAACTGAACCACCACCAATCAACTGATCGTTACTCAGTCAGTGATTAAAATACAATACAATACACATCATAGCACTTTCCTGTATACACAGAATATGCATATTAACCTAAACTAGCATAATCACTGTACAGTAGGATATAGTTTCTGCTTCCTACCTATCAATAAGTATGGTAGAAAACATTTTGGCGTTATTCTGTTTGTTAGTATTCTCAACCATTTTCCGCATACCTTTACATGTTATGGTATGAGAGCTTCATCATGAACACTTTGTCTATTCCTAACATAAGATTTTATGTTAGGTATATAGATGATGTGCTATTAGTCTGGAGAGGCATGGTAGACACATTGGTGTCTTGGATTAATACCCTCAACACTTTGGATTCTCCCATACGCTTTAAATATGAATATAGCGTTGATACCATACAATTTTTGGATTTGAATATTTCTAAAAGCATGGGTAATGAAGGGTTTAGGTTTGCTACCTCATTATACTCTAAACCAACTGACAAAAACTCTCTGCTTGTAGCAACTAGTTTTCACCCTGAACATCAAAAGAAGAGTGTCTCTCCTCACAGCTCATGCGAGTAGCACGTAATAATACGCTTGTCAGTACTAGGGCAATGCAAGAAGAAGGTATGAAGATGAAGCTGAAGGAGAGGGGCTACAGACCATTCGACATCAACAGAGCATATCAAAAAGTGCCACAACATGACCAAAGATCACTTCTAAGTAAGAGTAATGTGGAGAAGGGTATTACCAACAAATTAAACTTTATAATGGCATTTACCCCCTTACACAATGTGATGGAAGACTCGATCCAAGCCAACTGGGGCATAGTAAAATCTGATAGATCACTCCCATTTACACAGATGGATGTACCAAGAGTTGTATATAGAAAGGCCCCCAACTTAAGAGATATCCTTGTACACGACCCGGTAAAGTGTTACCAAAAAGGGACCTGGATGGATGGAAAGAGGAAGTTGGGCTGCTATAGATGCGGGGACTGTACCACATGTAACAGCATGATTACAACCACAGTTTCATCATCCAGATACAGGGAAGCGATTTAAAATTTACCACAGATTATCATGCACCAGCGAATATGTGATCTACACTTAAACATGTCCATATTCCCTTGTCTATGTCGGTAAGACTTCCACTACATTCTGAGAGAGGATGGCTAACCATCGCCATGCCATAAGGGTGGCAATTGAGAAGCAACAATCAGATCAACCTGTGACGAGGCATTTCCTGCAAGTGGGACATACTGCTGCCAGCCTTAGGGCCATGTTGATTGACTATGTGCCACCACTGAATAGAGGTAGTGATAAGCACAAGAAATTACTGCAAGTTGAGGCACAATGGATTTACCGTCTAGTCACTGTGGCCCCCAGAAGTCTGAATACCCAATTGGACTTTAATGTTTTTCTATAGCTAGATGACTCTATGATTGTTCGATCTAGGTCTCATTTGGTATGTATTAAACTGCCCTATTGACTTGCTACTATTACAAAAAACACAAGAAAACACAAAAAAATTCAGAATAAGGTCAAGAATACTAACAAACAGAATTTAGCTCAATGTTTTCTACCATACTTTGATAGGCAGAAGCCGAAACTATATCCTACTGTACAGTGATTATGCTAGTTTAGGTGAATATGCATATTCTGTGTATACAGGAAAGTGCTATGATGTGTATTGTATTGTATTTTAATCACTGACTGAGTAACGATCAGTTGTTTGGTGGTGGTTCCATTGCGGTCTACGCTGATGCAAGTATAGCTGTGGGCGACACTACATAATGAGTGATGTATTTACATTACGCTACATGGGGGAGTGGCTATGTTAATAAGCCATGTGCCTAAGTGTTATTGTGGGCGTCCACAATCTGTGATGCGGCGATACTGCATTGGCTCAACTGCTCCGGAAATAATGAGCACATGTGGTATAAATAAGGGCGGGTACCGTGTAGGCTTGTGAAAGCTAGAGACACAGTTGGAATACCCATTGAGAAAGGTACCAGTCTGGTACCAAAATGTCTGGGGGTAAATGTCATGTTGATGTGATGTGAATAAAAAAGATTATTCCTATATCCGGTGAGTGCAGCGTCTATTCTTGGCAAGGATAAAGTGAATATATATATATATATATATATATATATATATACCCACAACAAATAGAAAAGTAGAGTCCAGCACTATACCCATAGGTATTCTTATGAAATGTGTGCCCGTCACCGTGGAGTATCAGCAAACCTCCAAATTGTACAGTCAATGCATCAAGGGTGACACCACAGTACAACAGCCTTGTCCAAAGGTGAAAAATTATTTATTTTATTAGGTTATAACAACCTTAAAGTGATGTTTCGGACCTACATGGTCCTTAATCATGCATAGTTAAAAACAACTGAACATACACTTTAAAAAGGGTATCTGGACCAATCAAATTACATCCTGCATTTTTTTAATTGGATTAATTTATACCTATCCAGGTTTCAAGATAATTATATTAGATAGTGACCTCTAGTGGTACCAGAAAACATAACCCACAAAATCTTTAAAAACAAATAAAAATCATAGTCCTTATTCAGACTATAATGGTGTAATGTATTAAGATGTTTGATCCACCAAACTTCCTTTTGTTTTAATTTTAGTTCCCTATTGCCCCCTCTCCTGTGTATGGGGATGTGTCAGGGTGTCAGGAATCAGACTGAGACAAGAAGTGCAAATATAATCACACCTTTATTAATAGCAAAAATTTATAAAATGTCCACAAGTCAAATAACGAGCCAGGAGTCAAAACCAGAACTGGTAGTCAGACAAGCCGAGTCAGGAGCCAAAGCGAATAGTCAGACGAGCCGGAATCAGGAACAAGGAGAACAGCAGAGTCAGGAACAAGCCAGGGATCAGGAACCAGGAAGGACGTCAGGCAGCCAGGTAATACACAGGAACTCTCACAAACAGGTCTCAGACAACTCAAAGGCAAAGCATACTGAACAGAGGCCCTTTAAATAATAAATGATGACATCACAATTCTGAGACTGCATCCTGTCTCACATGGATGATGCACAACAGTCTGGCCATAAAAGGAAGTGCAGGAAGTGAGCAGCATCCCCCACAATGCACCAAGTCAGGAAGAGAGGTGAGTAAAATGGCTGCCAGCAGCACATGGCAAACACAACAGGGAAAAACCCTGACAGGATGTGATCAATTACTTGAAAACGAAGCTGACTAACAGTATGACCCATCTGTGTAAAGTGTGCTGAAACTGGTAGAGACATATCCTTTGATTTAATAGAGGCTTTATGTTGGCTAAACCTATCCCTGGCAGCTTGGGTGGTCTTGCCAATGTAACACAACCCACAAGGGCATTTAAGGAGGTACATTACATAATCAGTTTGGCATGTATAGAGGCCATTAATAGTGAGTTGTTTCCTTTTATCATTTTGTGCTAAAAATTTACCTTTAATGATGGAGTTGCATTGAGCACAATGTAGACATGGATAGCAACCCTTATTAGGGGTAGTTAAATAGTTAATATTTTGTGGTTTAATAGTACCAACATATGCTTTAACCAAGTTATCCCTAGGGGTTTTTTACCCGTCGATAAGATGGCATAGGGGGCAATTTAAAGGATTCCACCTCTGGATTGTATTTTGATAAAAGGTGCCAGTGTTTTCTCACTATTCAGAAAATATATTTACTTCTGTCACTATACTCTGTAGCAAACACCAATCTGTTAATATCATTCTTACTCTTATCCTTCTTCCTATCAAGATCCTCAATACTGCTTACAATAATCTCTTTAGGGAAGCCTCTTCTCAAATTTATTGCCCATAGTTCTTAACCTATATGGTAATTTCTCTTGGTCTCTAACAATCATATTAGTGCATAACGACTGACTCCTAGGTATAGATTTAAAAACTGTATCTGGATGAAAACTCTCATATCTAGGTAAGGTGTTCTTATCAGTGGGCTTAGTATAGAGATCAGTGCTTAATCTAATACCTTGCTTGCATACCATGGTATCCAAAAAACTATATATATATATATATATATATATATATATATATATATATATATATATATATATATATATATATATATATATATATATACAGTTGTATGCAAAAGTTTAAGCACTCCTGATAATTTCCATGATTTTAATTTATAAATAATTGGGTGTTTGGATCAGCAATTTCATTTTGATCTATCAAATAACTGAAGGACACAGTAATATTTCAGTAGTGAAATGAGGTTTATTGGATCAACAGAAAATGTGCAATATGCATCAAAACTAAATTAGACAGGTGCATACATTTTGGCACCCTTGTCCTTCTGTTGATTTGAATACCTGTAACTACCTAACACTGATTAATTGGAACACACAATTGGTTTGGTAAGCCCATTAAGCCTTGAACTTTATAGACAATCATGAGAAAAGGTATTTAAGGTGGCCAATTGCAGGTTGTTACTCTCTTTGACTCTCCTCTGAAGAGTGGCAACATGGGAGTCTCAAAACAACTCTCAAATGACCTGAAAACAAAGATTGTTTAACATTATGGTTTAGGGGAAGGCTACAAAAAGGTATAGCAGATATTTAAGCTGTGAGTGTCCACTGTGAGGAACAGAGTGAGGAAATGGAAGACCACAGGCACAGTTCTTGTTAAGGCTAGAAGTGGCAAGCCAAGTAAAATATCGGAGAGGCAAAGACAAAGGATGGTGAGAACGGTCAAAAACAGCCCACAGACCACCTCCAAAGACCTACAACATCATCTTGCTGCAGATGGTGTCACTGTGCATCGTTCAACAATTCAGCACACTTTGCACAAGGAGAAGCTGTATGGGAGAGTGATGCAGAAGAAGCCTTTTCTGCACACACGCCACAAACAGAGTTGCTTAAGGTATGCAAACACACATTTAAACAAGCCAGCTTTATTTTGGAAGAAGGTGCTGTGGACTGATGAAACAAAGATTGAGTTATTTGGTCATAACAAGGGGAGTTATGCATGGCAGCAAAAGAACACAGCATTCCTAGACAAACACTTGCTACCCACAGTAAAATTTGGTGGATGTTCCATCATGCTGTGGGGCCAGTGCTGGTACTGGGATTCTTGTTAAAGTTGAGGGTCGCATGGATTCCACTCAATATCAGCAGATACTTGAGAATAATGTTGAGGAATCAGTCACAAAGTTTCAACAAGACAACGACCCAAAACACTGCTCAAAATCTACTCTGGCATTTATGCAAAGGAACAAGTACAATGTTCTGGAATGGCCATCCCAGTCCAAAGACCTGAATATTATTAAAAATCTGTGGGGTGATTTGAAGCGGGCTGTCCATGCTCGGCAACCATCAAACCTAACAGAACTGGAGATGTTTTGCAAGGAGGAATGGTCCAAAATACCTTCATCCAGAATCCAGACACTCATTACAGGCTATAGGAAGCGTCTAGAGGCTGTTATTTCTGCTAAAGGAGGCTCTACTAAATATTGATACAATATTTCTGTTGGGGTGTCCAAATTTATGCACATGTCTAATTTTGTTTTGATGCATATTGCACATTTTCTGTTAATCCAATAAACCTCATTTCTCCAACATTGGTGTGTCCAGTCCACGGCGTCATCCATTACTTGTGGGATATTCTCCTCCCCTACAGGGAAAGGCAAGGAGAGCACACAGCAGAGCTGTCCATATAGCTCCCCCTCTAGCTCCGCCCCCCAGTCATTCTCCTTGCCGCTCTGAACAAGTAGCATCTCCTCGGGGATGGCGAGGAGTTTGTGGTGTTAGTTGTAGTTTTTTATATCTTCTATCAAGAGTTTGTTATTTTAAAATAGTGCTGGCTTGTACTATTTACTCTACAACAGAAAAGTGATGAAGATTTCTGTTAAGAGGAATATGATTTTAGCACCAGTAACTAGAATCCATTGCTGTTACCACGCAGGACTGTTGAAACCAGAGAACTTCAGTTGGGGGTAACAGTTTGCAGACTCATCTGCTTCAGGTATGACTAGTCTCCTTCTAACAACACAGGCTAATGCTAGATGACAGTCATTTTTCCCCTCAGGGAAAATGGTAAGCCATTTTTCTTTCACCTCAGCAAAAAAGATAACAGGCTTCCCCTTTTTGATTTTTATGCTGGTAGACACTGTTAGGGGCAAAATCGATTGGTTTTTATTACAATATCATGGCATTTGAACTGTTTTATAAGCTCATATACACTTGGGAATGTTTTTTATTGATCTGGCATGTTTTAGACACCTAAATCTAGTCAGGAAGGCCCCTTCACTCTAGTGTGCTGAGGGAGGAAGCCTCATTTTGGTGCTTCAGCTGTGCAATTGATTTCAAGGCAGTGCATGCAGTTTTCATGTGAGAGGGTCCTGTGACTCAGAAAGTGACTCCAGAAGGCTTATTTCTGTGGATGATTAACCCCTAAGGAAGGTAAAATGCTGCAGCAATACTGTAGCAGGGATTGTAGTGTATAAAAACGGTTAAATCCAACAATTAGCTCTGGTTTGCTTGTTTTAAGAGCTAGAGTCTCCATATTTGCTGTGCAATACTTTCTAAGCATTAAGACACTGTGGTCCAAATTTCATAAAAATCGGATATTGCCTTCATAGTTTTTTAAACATTCAGAAATAAAGTGTGTAATTTTATTATTTAAAGAGACAGTAACGTTTTTGTTTAAAATCGTTTTTATTGCATTGTTTGCCTGCCTAAATCTGTTTAACATGTCTATGCCATCAGATAACCTATGTTCTGTGTGTGTAGAGACAAATGTGTTCCCCCTTTGAGTGTTTGTGATAATTGTGCTATAGCGTCCAAACAAAATAAAGACAGCTCTGTTACATTTCATAATGTTGCCCAAGATAATTTATCTAATGAAGGTAGTGAGGATAATTCTACATCCTCTCCTTCTGTGTCTACACCAGCTTTGCCCGCGCAGGCGACACCTAGCGCGCCAGTGCTTATTTTTATGCAACAATTAACAGCAGTAGTGGATAATTCTATAGCAAATTTTATCCAAACTGCCAGCATTTCAGAGAAAGCGTGATTGTTCAGTTTTAAATACAGATAAAAAAAGGATGAACAATCAGACGCTGACTATGCCTTATCTATTTTACCCTCATATCAATCGGAATTGGCTGTGAGGGAAGGGCTGTCTGAGGGTGAAATTTCAGACTCAGGAAAAATTTCTCAACAGGCAGATCCTGATATAGTAGCATTTAAATTTAAGCTAGAACATCTCCGCGCTTTGCTTAAGGAGGTATTAGCTACTCTGGATGACTGTGATTCTGTAGTAGTACCAGAGAAGTTGTGCAAATTGGAAAAATTTTTAGAGGTCCCAGTGCACGAAGACGCTTTTCCAATACCCAAGAGGGTAGCGAGCATAGTGGATAAGGAGTGGGAGAAGCCAGGTGTACCCTTTGCCCCACCTCCTATATTTAAGAAAATGTTTCCCATAGTAGACCCTAGAAGGGACGCATGGCAGACGGTCCCGAAGGTTGAGGGAGCTGTTTCAACACTAGCGAAGCGCACAACTATTCCTATAGAGGACAGCTGCGCTTTCAAAGATCCTATGGATAAAAATTGGAAGGATTGCTTAAAAAGATTTTTGTTCAACAAGGGTTCATCCTTCAACCAGCTACGTGTGTTATTACTGTCACTTCAGCGGCGTCCTTTTGGTTCGAGGAACTAGAAAGGTCGCTCCAGAAAGAGACTTCCTATGAAGAAGTCATGGACAGAATTCACGCATTAAAGTTAGCTAATTCCTTTATATTGGATGCCGCTTTTCAAATAACGAAATTGCGGCGAAAAACTCAGGTTTTGCTATAGTAGCGCGGAGGGCGCTTTGGCTAAAATCCTGGTCGGCAGATGTGTCGTCCAAGACTAAGTTACTTAATATTCTTTTCAAGAGTAAGACCCTTTTTGGGCCGGAATTGAAGGAAATTATTTCAGACATCACTGGGGGTAAGGGCCATGCCCTCCCACAGGATAGGCCTTTTAAGGCTAAGAACAAGTCTAATTTTCGTTCCTTTCACAATTTCAGGAACGGACCGGCTAATAACTCCACTGCCGCTAGACAAGAAGGTAACGCGGCCCAGCCCAAACCCGCTTGGAAGCCCATGCAAGGCTGGAACAAGGGTAAACAGACCAAGAAACCTGCTGCTGCTACCAAGACAGCATGAAGGGGTAGCCCCCGATCCGGGACCGGATCTGGTAGGGGGCAGACTATCTCTCTTCGCTCAGGCTTGGGCAAGAGATGTTCCGGATCCCTGGGTACTAGAGATAGTCTCCAAGGGATACCTATTAGAGTTCAAGGGACTTCCTCCAAAGGGAAGATTCCACCTGTCTCACTTATCTTCAGACCAGATAAAGAAACAGGCATTCTTACATTGTGTAAGAGACCTATCAAAGATGGGAGTGATAAACCCAGTCCCCTCCGGGGAACAAGGTCTAGGTTTTTACTCAAACCTGTTTGTGGTTCCCAAAAAAGAGGGAACTTTCAGGCCAATCCTGGATTTATAGATATTAAACAATTTCCTCAGAGTTCCATCCTTCACGTGGCTCTTCCATTCGGTTTAGCTACCGCTCCCAGAATTTTCTCAAAGGTGCTAGGGTCCCTTCTAGCGGTCCTAAGGCCGAGGGGCATCGCTGTAGCACCTTATCTAGACGACATCTTAATCCAAGCGTCGTCTCTTTCCAAAGCGAGGGCCCACACAGACATTGTGTTGGCTTTTCTCAGATCTCACAGGTGGAAGGTGAACATAGAAAAGAGTTCACTGTCACCGTCCACAAGGGTTCCGTTTCTGGGAACAATAATAGATTCTATGGAAATTAAGATCTTCCTGAGAGAAGTCAGAAAGTTAAAGCTTCTAAACGCTTGTCGAGTTCTTCATTCTATTCCTCAACCCTCCATAGCTCGGTGCATGGAAGTAATAGGACTAATGGTCGCAGCAATGGACGTGGTTCCTTTTGCTCGAATTCATCTAAGACCATTACAGCTGTGCATGCTCAATCAGTGGAATGGGGACTATACAGACTTGTCTCCCCAAATTCAAGTAGACCAGGTAACCAGGGACTCACTTCTCTGGTGGTTGACCCAGGATCACCTGTCTCAGGGAATGAGTTTCCGCAGACCGGAGTGGGTCATTGTCATGACCGACGCCAGCCTCTTGGGGTGGGGCGCGGTCTGGGACTCCCTGAAAGCTCAGGGCCTATGGTCTCGGGAAGAGTCGCTTCTCCCGATAAACATTTTGGAACTAAGAGCAATATTCAATGCGCTCCTGGCTTGACCTCAGCTAGCGAAAGCCAGGTTCATAAGATTTCAGTCGGACAACATAACGACTGTTGCGTACATCAATCATCAGGGGGGAACAAAGAGTTCCCTAGCAATGAAGGAAGTAACCAAGATCATCCAATGGGCAGAGAATCACTCCTGCCATCTATCTGCTATTCACATCCCAGGAGTAGACAACTGGGAGGCGGACTATTTGAGTCGTCAGACTTTCCATCCGGGGGAGTGGGAACTCCACCCGGAGGTCTTTGCTCAGTTAACCCAATTATGGGGCATTCCAGACATGGATCTAATGGCGTCCCGTCAGAACTTCAAGATTCCTTGTTACGGGTCCAGATCCAGGGATCCCAAGGCGACTCTAGTGGATGCATTAGTGGCGCCTTGGTCGTTCAACCTAGCATATGTGTTTCCACCGTTTCCTCTCCTTCCCAGGCTCATAGCCAGGATCAAACAGGAGAAGGCCTCGGTGATTCTGATAGCTCCTGCGTGGCCACGCAGGACTTGGTATGCAGACCTGCTGAATATGTCAATACAATTCCTGACCCTATTTATACCCAATGTGATAATTATTTCTGGAGCAGCTGAGCCAATGCAGTATTGCCGCATCACAGATCGTGGACGCCCACAATAACACTTTGGCACATGGCTCATTAGCATAGCCACTCCCCCATGTAGCCTAATGTGAATACGTCACTCATTACGTAGTTTCACCCACAACTATACTTGCATCAGCAACTGAACCACCACCAATCAACTGATCGTTACTCAGTCAGTGATTAAAATACAATACAATACACATCATAGCACTTTCCTGTATACACAGAATATGCATATTAACCTAAACTAGCATAATCACTGTACAGTAGGATATAGTTTCTGCTTCCTACCTATCAATAAGTATGGTAGAAAACATTTTGGCGTTATTCTGTTTGTTAGTATTCTCAACCATTTTCCGCATACCTTTACATGTTATGGTATGAGAGCTTCATCATGAACACTTTGTCTATTCCTAACATAAGATTTTATGTTAGGTATATAGATGATGTGCTATTAGTCTGGAGAGGCATGGTAGACACATTGGTGTCTTGGATTAATACCCTCAACACTTTGGATTCTCCCATACGCTTTAAATATGAATATAGCGTTGATACCATACAATTTTTGGATTTGAATATTTCTAAAAGCATGGGTAATGAAGGGTTTAGGTTTGCTACCTCATTATACTCTAAACCAACTGACAAAAACTCTCTGCTTGTAGCAACTAGTTTTCACCCTGAACATCAAAAGAAGAGTGTCTCTCCTCACAGCTCATGCGAGTAGCACGTAATAATATGCTTGTCAGTACTAGGGCAATGCAAGAAGAAGGTATGAAGATGAAGCTGAAGGAGAGGGGCTACAGACCATTCGACATCAACAGAGCATATCAAAAAGTGCCACAACATGACCAAAGATCACTTCTAAGTAAGAGTAATGTGGAGAAGGGTATTACCAACAAATTAAACTTTATAATGGCATTTACCCCCTTACACAATGTGATGGAAGACTCGATCCAAGCCAACTGGGGCATAGTAAAATCTGATAGATCACTCCCATTTACACAGATGGATGTACCAAGAGTTGTATATAGAAAGGCCCCCAACTTAAGAGATATCCTTGTACACGACCCGGTAAAGTGTTACCAAAAAGGGACCTGGATGGATGGAAAGAGGAAGTTGGGCTGCTATAGATGCGGGGACTGTACCACATGTAACAGCATGATTACAACCACAGTTTCATCATCCAGATACAGGGAAGCGATTTAAAATTTACCACAGATTATCATGCACCAGCGAATATGTGATCTACACTTAAACATGTCCATATTCCCTTGTCTATGTCGGTAAGACTTCCACTACATTCTGAGAGAGGATGGCTAACCATCGCCATGCCATAAGGGTGGCAATTGAGAAGCAACAATCAGATCAACCTGTGACGAGGCATTTCCTGCAAGTGGGACATACTGCTGCCAGCCTTAGGGCCATGTTGATTGACTATGTGCCACCACTGAATAGAGGTAGTGATAAGCACAAGAAATTACTGCAAGTTGAGGCACAATGGATTTACCGTCTAGTCACTGTGGCCCCCAGAAGTCTGAATACCCAATTGGACTTTAATGTTTTTCTATAGCTAGATGACTCTATGATTGTTCGATCTAGGTCTCATTTGGTATGTATTAAACTGCCCTATTGACTTGCTACTATTACAAAAAACACAAGAAAACACAAAAAAATTCAGAATAAGGTCAAGAATACTAACAAACAGAATTTAGCTCAATGTTTTCTACCATACTTTGATAGGCAGAAGCCGAAACTATATCCTACTGTACAGTGATTATGCTAGTTTAGGTGAATATGCATATTCTGTGTATACAGGAAAGTGCTATGATGTGTATTGTATTGTATTTTAATCACTGACTGAGTAACGATCAGTTGTTTGGTGGTGGTTCCATTGCGGTCTACGCTGATGCAAGTATAGCTGTGGGCGACACTACATAATGAGTGATGTATTTACATTACGCTACATGGGGGAGTGGCTATGTTAATAAGCCATGTGCCTAAGTGTTATTGTGGGCGTCCACAATCTGTGATGCGGCGATACTGCATTGGCTCAACTGCTCCGGAAATAATGAGCACATGTGGTATAAATAAGGGCGGGTACCGTGTAGGCTTGTGAAAGCTAGAGACACAGTTGGAATACCCATTGAGAAAGGTACCAGTCTGGTACCAAAATGTCTGGGGGTAAATGTCATGTTGATGTGATGTGAATAAAAAAGATTATTCCTATATCCGGTGAGTGCAGCGTCTATTCTTGGCAAGGATAAAGTGAATATATATATATATATATATATATATATACCCACAACAAATAGAAAAGTAGAGTCCAGCACTATACCCATAGGTATTCTTATGAAATGTGTGCCCGTCACCGTGGAGTATCAGCAAACCTCCAAATTGTACAGTCAATGCATCAAGGGTGACACCACAGTACAACAGCCTTGTCCAAAGGTGAAAAATTATTTATTTTATTAGGTTATAACAACCTTAAAGTGATGTTTCGGACCTACATGGTCCTTAATCATGCATAGTTAAAAACAACTGAACATACACTTTAAAAAGGGTATCTGGACCAATCAAATTACATCCTGCATTTTTTTAATTGGATTAATTTATACCTATCCAGGTTTCAAGATAATTATATTAGATAGTGACCTCTAGTGGTACCAGAAAACATAACCCACAAAATCTTTAAAAACAAATAAAAATCATAGTCCTTATTCAGACTATAATGGTGTAATGTATTAAGATGTTTGATCCACCAAACTTCCTTTTGTTTTAATTTTAGTTCCCTATTGCCCCCTCTCCTGTGTATGGGGATGTGTCAGGGTGTCAGGAATCAGACTGAGACAAGAAGTGCAAATATAATCACACCTTTATTAATAGCAAAAATTTATAAAATGTCCACAAGTCAAATAACGAGCCAGGAGTCAAAACCAGAACTGGTAGTCAGACAAGCCGAGTCAGGAGCCAAAGCGAATAGTCAGACGAGCCGGAATCAGGAACAAGGAGAACAGCAGAGTCAGGAACAAGCCAGGGATCAGGAACCAGGAAGGACGTCAGGCAGCCAGGTAATACACAGGAACTCTCACAAACAGGTCTCAGACAACTCAAAGGCAAAGCATACTGAACAGAGGCCCTTTAAATAATAAATGATGACATCACAATTCTGAGACTGCATCCTGTCTCACATGGATGATGCACAACAGTCTGGCCATAAAAGGAAGTGCAGGAAGTGAGCAGCATCCCCCACAATGCACCAAGTCAGGAAGAGAGGTGAGTAAAATGGCTGCCAGCAGCACATGGCAAACACAACAGGGAAAAACCCTGACAGGATGTGATCAATTACTTGAAAACGAAGCTGACTAACAGTATGACCCATCTGTGTAAAGTGTGCTGAAACTGGTAGAGACATATCCTTTGATTTAATAGAGGCTTTATGTTGGCTAAACCTATCCCTGGCAGCTTGGGTGGTCTTGCCAATGTAACACAACCCACAAGGGCATTTAAGGAGGTACATTACATAATCAGTTTGGCATGTATAGAGGCCATTAATAGTGAGTTGTTTCCTTTTATCATTTTGTGCTAAAAATTTACCTTTAATGATGGAGTTGCATTGAGCACAATGTAGACATGGATAGCAACCCTTATTAGGGGTAGTTAAATAGTTAATATTTTGTGGTTTAATAGTACCAACATATGCTTTAACCAAGTTATCCCTAGGGGTTTTTTACCCGTCGATAAGATGGCATAGGGGGCAATTTAAAGGATTCCACCTCTGGATTGTATTTTGATAAAAGGTGCCAGTGTTTTCTCACTATTCAGAAAATATATTTACTTCTGTCACTATACTCTGTAGCAAACACCAATCTGTTAATATCATTCTTACTCTTATCCTTCTTCCTATCAAGATCCTCAATACTGCTTACAATAATCTCTTTAGGGAAGCCTCTTCTCAAATTTATTGCCCATAGTTCTTAACCTATATGGTAATTTCTCTTGGTCTCTAACAATCATATTAGTGCATAACGACTGACTCCTAGGTATAGATTTAAAAACTGTATCTGGATGAAAACTCTCATATCTAGGTAAGGTGTTCTTATCAGTGGGCTTAGTATAGAGATCAGTGCTTAATCTAATACCTTGCTTGCATACCATGGTATCCAAAAAACTATATATATATATATATATATATATATATATATATATATATATATATATATATATATATATATATATATATATATATATATATATATATACAGTTGTATGCAAAAGTTTAAGCACTCCTGATAATTTCCATGATTTTAATTTATAAATAATTGGGTGTTTGGATCAGCAATTTCATTTTGATCTATCAAATAACTGAAGGACACAGTAATATTTCAGTAGTGAAATGAGGTTTATTGGATCAACAGAAAATGTGCAATATGCATCAAAACTAAATTAGACAGGTGCATACATTTTGGCACCCTTGTCCTTCTGTTGATTTGAATACCTGTAACTACCTAACACTGATTAATTGGAACACACAATTGGTTTGGTAAGCCCATTAAGCCTTGAACTTTATAGACAATCATGAGAAAAGGTATTTAAGGTGGCCAATTGCAGGTTGTTACTCTCTTTGACTCTCCTCTGAAGAGTGGCAACATGGGAGTCTCAAAACAACTCTCAAATGACCTGAAAACAAAGATTGTTTAACATTATGGTTTAGGGGAAGGCTACAAAAAGGTATAGCAGATATTTAAGCTGTGAGTGTCCACTGTGAGGAACAGAGTGAGGAAATGGAAGACCACAGGCACAGTTCTTGTTAAGGCTAGAAGTGGCAAGCCAAGTAAAATATCGGAGAGGCAAAGACAAAGGATGGTGAGAACGGTCAAAAACAGCCCACAGACCACCTCCAAAGACCTACAACATCATCTTGCTGCAGATGGTGTCACTGTGCATCGTTCAACAATTCAGCACACTTTGCACAAGGAGAAGCTGTATGGGAGAGTGATGCAGAAGAAGCCTTTTCTGCACACACGCCACAAACAGAGTTGCTTAAGGTATGCAAACACACATTTAAACAAGCCAGCTTTATTTTGGAAGAAGGTGCTGTGGACTGATGAAACAAAGATTGAGTTATTTGGTCATAACAAGGGGAGTTATGCATGGCAGCAAAAGAACACAGCATTCCTAGACAAACACTTGCTACCCACAGTAAAATTTGGTGGATGTTCCATCATGCTGTGGGGCCAGTGCTGGTACTGGGATTCTTGTTAAAGTTGAGGGTCGCATGGATTCCACTCAATATCAGCAGATACTTGAGAATAATGTTGAGGAATCAGTCACAAAGTTTCAACAAGACAACGACCCAAAACACTGCTCAAAATCTACTCTGGCATTTATGCAAAGGAACAAGTACAATGTTCTGGAATGGCCATCCCAGTCCAAAGACCTGAATATTATTAAAAATCTGTGGGGTGATTTGAAGCGGGCTGTCCATGCTCGGCAACCATCAAACCTAACAGAACTGGAGATGTTTTGCAAGGAGGAATGGTCCAAAATACCTTCATCCAGAATCCAGACACTCATTACAGGCTATAGGAAGCGTCTAGAGGCTGTTATTTCTGCTAAAGGAGGCTCTACTAAATATTGATACAATATTTCTGTTGGGGTGTCCAAATTTATGCACATGTCTAATTTTGTTTTGATGCATATTGCACATTTTCTGTTAATCCAATAAACCTCATTTCTCCAACATTGGTGTGTCCAGTCCACGGCGTCATCCATTACTTGTGGGATATTCTCCTCCCCTACAGGGAAAGGCAAGGAGAGCACACAGCAGAGCTGTCCATATAGCTCCCCCTCTAGCTCCGCCCCCCAGTCATTCTCCTTGCCGCTCTGAACAAGTAGCATCTCCTCGGGGATGGCGAGGAGTTTGTGGTGTTAGTTGTAGTTTTTTATATCTTCTATCAAGAGTTTGTTATTTTAAAATAGTGCTGGCTTGTACTATTTACTCTACAACAGAAAAGTGATGAAGATTTCTGTTAAGAGGAATATGATTTTAGCACCAGTAACTAGAATCCATTGCTGTTACCACGCAGGACTGTTGAAACCAGAGAACTTCAGTTGGGGGTAACAGTTTGCAGACTCATCTGCTTCAGGTATGACTAGTCTCCTTCTAACAACACAGGCTAATGCTAGATGACAGTCATTTTTCCCCTCAGGGAAAATGGTAAGCCATTTTTCTTTCACCTCAGCAAAAAAGATAACAGGCTTCCCCTTTTTGATTTTTATGCTGGTAGACACTGTTAGGGGCAAAATCGATTGGTTTTTATTACAATATCATGGCATTTGAACTGTTTTATAAGCTCATATACACTTGGGAATGTTTTTTATTGATCTGGCATGTTTTAGACACCTAAATCTAGTCAGGAAGGCCCCTTCACTCTAGTGTGCTGAGGGAGGAAGCCTCATTTTGGTGCTTCAGCTGTGCAATTGATTTCAAGGCAGTGCATGCAGTTTTCATGTGAGAGGGTCCTGTGACTCAGAAAGTGACTCCAGAAGGCTTATTTCTGTGGATGATTAACCCCTAAGGAAGGTAAAATGCTGCAGCAATACTGTAGCAGGGATTGTAGTGTATAAAAACGGTTAAATCCAACAATTAGCTCTGGTTTGCTTGTTTTAAGAGCTAGAGTCTCCATATTTGCTGTGCAATACTTTCTAAGCATTAAGACACTGTGGTCCAAATTTCATAAAAATCGGATATTGCCTTCATAGTTTTTTAAACATTCAGAAATAAAGTGTGTAATTTTATTATTTAAAGAGACAGTAACGTTTTTGTTTAAAATCGTTTTTATTGCATTGTTTGCCTGCCTAAATCTGTTTAACATGTCTATGCCATCAGATAACCTATGTTCTGTGTGTGTAGAGACAAATGTGTTCCCCCTTTGAGTGTTTGTGATAATTGTGCTATAGCGTCCAAACAAAATAAAGACAGCTCTGTTACATTTCATAATGTTGCCCAAGATAATTTATCTAATGAAGGTAGTGAGGATAATTCTACATCCTCTCCTTCTGTGTCTACACCAGCTTTGCCCGCGCAGGCGACACCTAGCGCGCCAGTGCTTATTTTTATGCAACAATTAACAGCAGTAGTGGATAATTCTATAGCAAATTTTATCCAAACTGCCAGCATTTCAGAGAAAGCGTGATTGTTCAGTTTTAAATACAGATAAAAAAAGGATGAACAATCAGACGCTGACTATGCCTTATCTATTTTACCCTCATATCAATCGGAATTGGCTGTGAGGGAAGGGCTGTCTGAGGGTGAAATTTCAGACTCAGGAAAAATTTCTCAACAGGCAGATCCTGATATAGTAGCATTTAAATTTAAGCTAGAACATCTCCGCGCTTTGCTTAAGGAGGTATTAGCTACTCTGGATGACTGTGATTCTGTAGTAGTACCAGAGAAGTTGTGCAAATTGGAAAAATTTTTAGAGGTCCCAGTGCACGAAGACGCTTTTCCAATACCCAAGAGGGTAGCGAGCATAGTGGATAAGGAGTGGGAGAAGCCAGGTGTACCCTTTGCCCCACCTCCTATATTTAAGAAAATGTTTCCCATAGTAGACCCTAGAAGGGACGCATGGCAGACGGTCCCGAAGGTTGAGGGAGCTGTTTCAACACTAGCGAAGCGCACAACTATTCCTATAGAGGACAGCTGCGCTTTCAAAGATCCTATGGATAAAAATTGGAAGGATTGCTTAAAAAGATTTTTGTTCAACAAGGGTTCATCCTTCAACCAGCTACGTGTGTTATTACTGTCACTTCAGCGGCGTCCTTTTGGTTCGAGGAACTAGAAAGGTCGCTCCAGAAAGAGACTTCCTATGAAGAAGTCATGGACAGAATTCACGCATTAAAGTTAGCTAATTCCTTTATATTGGATGCCGCTTTTCAAATAACGAAATTGCGGCGAAAAACTCAGGTTTTGCTATAGTAGCGCGGAGGGCGCTTTGGCTAAAATCCTGGTCGGCAGATGTGTCGTCCAAGACTAAGTTACTTAATATTCTTTTCAAGAGTAAGACCCTTTTTGGGCCGGAATTGAAGGAAATTATTTCAGACATCACTGGGGGTAAGGGCCATGCCCTCCCACAGGATAGGCCTTTTAAGGCTAAGAACAAGTCTAATTTTCGTTCCTTTCACAATTTCAGGAACGGACCGGCTAATAACTCCACTGCCGCTAGACAAGAAGGTAACGCGGCCCAGCCCAAACCCGCTTGGAAGCCCATGCAAGGCTGGAACAAGGGTAAACAGACCAAGAAACCTGCTGCTGCTACCAAGACAGCATGAAGGGGTAGCCCCCGATCCGGGACCGGATCTGGTAGGGGGCAGACTATCTCTCTTCGCTCAGGCTTGGGCAAGAGATGTTCCGGATCCCTGGGTACTAGAGATAGTCTCCAAGGGATACCTATTAGAGTTCAAGGGACTTCCTCCAAAGGGAAGATTCCACCTGTCTCACTTATCTTCAGACCAGATAAAGAAACAGGCATTCTTACATTGTGTAAGAGACCTATCAAAGATGGGAGTGATAAACCCAGTCCCCTCCGGGGAACAAGGTCTAGGTTTTTACTCAAACCTGTTTGTGGTTCCCAAAAAAGAGGGAACTTTCAGGCCAATCCTGGATTTATAGATATTAAACAATTTCCTCAGAGTTCCATCCTTCACGTGGCTCTTCCATTCGGTTTAGCTACCGCTCCCAGAATTTTCTCAAAGGTGCTAGGGTCCCTTCTAGCGGTCCTAAGGCCGAGGGGCATCGCTGTAGCACCTTATCTAGACGACATCTTAATCCAAGCGTCGTCTCTTTCCAAAGCGAGGGCCCACACAGACATTGTGTTGGCTTTTCTCAGATCTCACAGGTGGAAGGTGAACATAGAAAAGAGTTCACTGTCACCGTCCACAAGGGTTCCGTTTCTGGGAACAATAATAGATTCTATGGAAATTAAGATCTTCCTGAGAGAAGTCAGAAAGTTAAAGCTTCTAAACGCTTGTCGAGTTCTTCATTCTATTCCTCAACCCTCCATAGCTCGGTGCATGGAAGTAATAGGACTAATGGTCGCAGCAATGGACGTGGTTCCTTTTGCTCGAATTCATCTAAGACCATTACAGCTGTGCATGCTCAATCAGTGGAATGGGGACTATACAGACTTGTCTCCCCAAATTCAAGTAGACCAGGTAACCAGGGACTCACTTCTCTGGTGGTTGACCCAGGATCACCTGTCTCAGGGAATGAGTTTCCGCAGACCGGAGTGGGTCATTGTCATGACCGACGCCAGCCTCTTGGGGTGGGGCGCGGTCTGGGACTCCCTGAAAGCTCAGGGCCTATGGTCTCGGGAAGAGTCGCTTCTCCCGATAAACATTTTGGAACTAAGAGCAATATTCAATGCGCTCCTGGCTTGACCTCAGCTAGCGAAAGCCAGGTTCATAAGATTTCAGTCGGACAACATAACGACTGTTGCGTACATCAATCATCAGGGGGGAACAAAGAGTTCCCTAGCAATGAAGGAAGTAACCAAGATCATCCAATGGGCAGAGAATCACTCCTGCCATCTATCTGCTATTCACATCCCAGGAGTAGACAACTGGGAGGCGGACTATTTGAGTCGTCAGACTTTCCATCCGGGGGAGTGGGAACTCCACCCGGAGGTCTTTGCTCAGTTAACCCAATTATGGGGCATTCCAGACATGGATCTAATGGCGTCCCGTCAGAACTTCAAGATTCCTTGTTACGGGTCCAGATCCAGGGATCCCAAGGCGACTCTAGTGGATGCATTAGTGGCGCCTTGGTCGTTCAACCTAGCATATGTGTTTCCACCGTTTCCTCTCCTTCCCAGGCTCATAGCCAGGATCAAACAGGAGAAGGCCTCGGTGATTCTGATAGCTCCTGCGTGGCCACGCAGGACTTGGTATGCAGACCTGCTGAATATGTCATCGGCTCCACCATGGAAGCTACCTTTGAGACAGGATCTTCTAGTACAAGGTCCATTCGAACATCCAAATCTAGTTTCTCTGCAGCTGACTGCTTGGAAATTGAACGCTTGATTTTATCCAAACGTGGGTTTTCGAATTCTGTGATAGATACTCTGGTCCAAGCCAGAAAACCTGTGACTAGAAAGATTTACCATAAAATATGGCGTAAATATATCTGTTGGTGTGAATCCAAGGGATTCTCCTGGAGTAAAATAAAAATTCCAAGGATTCTCTCCTTTCTCCAAGAAGGTTTGGATAAAGGGTTGTCCGCTAGTTCTCTAAAGGGACAGATTTCTGCTTTATCTGTCTTGTTACACAAACGACTGGCAGCTGTGCCAGATGTACAAGCTTTTGTTCAGGCTTTGGTTAGAATAAAGCCTGTTTACAGAACCATGACTCCTCCTTGGAGTCTAAATTTAGTTCTTTCAGTTCTTCAAGGGGTTCCGTTTGAACCTTTACATTCCATAAATATTAAGTTATTATCTTGGAAAGTACTGTGTTTGGGTGCTATTTCTTCTGCTAGAAGAGTTTCTGAATTATCTGCTTTGCAGTGTAATCCACCCTATCTGGTTTTCCATTCAGATAAGGTTGTTTTGCGTACTAAGCCTGGTTTTCTTCCAAAAGTTGTTTCCAACAAGAATATTAACCAGGAAATAGTTGTTCCTTCTCTGTGTCCGAAACCAGTTTCAAAGAAGGAACGTTTATTACACAATTTAGATGTTGTTCGTGCTTTAAAGTTCTATTTAGAAGCAACAAAAGATTTTAGACAAACCTCATCTTTGTTTGTCGTTTACTCTGGTAAGAGGAGAGATCAAAAAGCTACTGCTACCTCTCTCTCTTTCTGGCTAAAAAGCATTATCCGATTGGCCTATGAGACTGCCGGACGACAGCCTCCTGACCGAATCACAGCTCACTCTACTAGGCTGTGGCTTCCACATGGGCCTACAAGAACGAGGCTTCTGTTGATCAGATATGTAAGGCAGCGACTTGGTATTCTCTGCACACTTTTGCCAAATTCTACAAATTTGATACTTATGCTTCTTCGGAGGCTATTTTTGGGAGAATGGTTTTGCAAGCCGTGGTGCCTTCCATTTAGGTAACCTGATTTGCTCCCTCCCTTCATCCGTGTATTAAAGCTTTGGTATTGGTTCCCACAAGTAATGGATGACGCCGTGGACCGGACACACCAATGTTGGAGAAAACAGAATTTATGCTTACCTGATAAATTACTTTCTCCAACGGCGTGTCCGGTCCACGGCCCGCCCTGGTTTTCCTAATCAGGTTGAAAAATTTTTTGTCTTTGTACACTACAGTCACCACGGCACCCTATAGTTTCTCCTTTTTTCTCCTAACCGTCGGTCGAATGACTGGGGGGCGGAGCTAGAGGGGGAGCTATATGGACAGCTCTGCTGTGTGCTCTCCTTGCCTTTCCCTGTAGGGGAGGAGAATATCCCACAAGTAATGGATGACACCGTGGACCGGACACACCGTTGGAGAAAGTAATTTATCAGGTAAGCATAAATTCTGTTTTCACTACTGAAATATTACTGTGTCCTTCAGTTATTTGATAGATCAAAATGAAATTGCTGATCCAAACACTTAATTATTTATAAATAAAAATCATGGAAATAGTCAGGGGTGCCTAACTTTTTACACAGTATATATATATTTAGATTGTTGACACGGGTTGCTATGACAACTGGCGGACCTGCACAATGAGGCTTGCAGGACGCCGGAGGCACTTCCGGTAGTACGTGGTGATGGTGGAGGGTAAAGTATAAATGTTGTACACTTATTTTAATGTATGTAATGGTCTGAGGACGGGGCTAACAACCCCGAAACGTCACTTGAATAAATGACATGTAATTAAGACCCGGAGAGTGCGCTCCTATTTTCTATTTGTATATATACATAATATTCTAGACCTGCCACTATTAGCATTTTATGTGTTCCTGTACACTTGAGCCTGTTTATATTATCACCTCTTGTTCACTCAAGGGGGAGATATTATCTCACTGACATAATATTCTGTATTGCAGGAACAAGTCCCCTGTTTCACAGACAGTATATTCATTTATATATTTTTATATATATTTTTTCACTAACAGTGAATTTTTTTATTTTTTTTGTTTACATGTTTTTTATTATACTTTCTCCAGTATATTCTATACACATACACTTATGGTTGTGCATATCAACAACTGATAACATGTTTTTGCTCACACTCATCAGCATGGTCTAATATTGTTAATACCATATTTCTGTACACATGTAATTTGCAGTTTTTATGATTAGTGGCACAGTTGTTTTATTTATTTAGAGGTTAATACAATTTAGCACATATGTGTTCAAATTGTCGCCTTACCCACTTTTGCATTGTTTCGCAATTTTGCCCCACTTCCGGTTTATGCTGTCATTTGATGTTACACAACCTTTTTCCCCAATTCCTGTTTTTTGCTATGATGTCACTTCCGGTATACCGGATCGAAAACTATCCGTTTTGTAGCTATAACCACTGCATTTTAGCTTGTTTTATGTCTGGGATTCAATGTGGGTAATGCATTATATAGTATTTCTCTGTCATCTCTTGTTATGTTTAATGCATTTTGTTTTTTTATCGCCGGACCGGAAGTGATGTGATAGTGTACTTCTGGTTTTAAGGTTTTGAGCATTCAGTGTGTATGTGTATTTGGCGCCTTTTCACAGGGTTTGAGGTATTGTGTTTTCATTTGTTAAAGTATTTAAGTGTGTTATTGTACACCATATGTGTGTTCTGAAGAAGGGGAAAATATTTCCCCGAAACGTCAATTAAACCTTTGCTTTTGTTGAGAAAAACCTGTGATTTCACTGTTTGTGTGGGCTATATATATATATATATATATATATATATATATATATATATATATATATATATATATATACACACACATATATATATATATATATATATATATATATATATATATACACACACATATATATATATATATATATATATATATATATATATATATATACACATTTTTTAACTAAATAAGTAAGGAAATTACAATGCCTGACAATCATTTAAATTACAATAGTGATTCACTGAGTATAAAATATAGTATTTCATGTAAGAGGCCAGAATTGTCATGGTCCACATAGAGAAGAGATAGCTACAGCATATTTAATTTTAACATACCAGTGTATCCAGTGTTTTTGAAATGAGAAGTAATTTTGTAAGAAAAATAACGTAAGCCTACATAAGAACCAAGACGTTGAACATTTTTTATGGATGAGACAGCTTTCCATAATATATAAAATATTCTTCTGGAATGTCTGTTACTTTGGGCAAATGTTTGCTTTTTTCATCTCTCTCTCTCTACCCACACTTGCATAATTACTGAAACTTCAGCTTTGTATCAAACGAATGCCAACATCAATTTTGAGCACATTAGAAATATATATATATATATATATATATATATATATATATATATATATATATAAAATAATTTGATTATTTTACACTGTATTTAACTCCTTTAAAAGAGTCGAAAATATGTTCCATTTATTATACTGCAGGCAGACAACAAACACTAACAGAGAACCTGTCTGGCCACCGTCATCATGAGCAAGGCAGTGAATAATAATGCAGTGTTTAAAAGGGACAGTCTAAAATATATTTGTTATTGTTTTAAAATATAGATAATCCCTTTATTACTCATTCCCCAGTTTTGCATAACCAACACAGTTATATTAATAAACTGTGTTGGTTATGCAAAACTGGGTAGGAGTCAGCACTGATTGGCTAAAATGCAAGTATGTCAAAAGAACTGAAATAAGGGGGCAGTTTGCAGAGGCTTAGATACAAGATAATGACAGAGGTAAAAAGTGTATTTATATAACTGTGTTGGTTATGCAAAACTAGGGAATGGGTAATAAAGGGATTATCTATCTTTTAAAACAATAAAAATTCTGGTGTAGACTGGCACTTTAATGAAGCATACACATGTATGCCTGCGCCTTATTGGCTCACCAGGTTTATCCTTGAGTGGCACTATATATATATATATATATATATATATATATGCACACACAGTATATAAAAAAAATATATATATATATTTTTTTTTAAATACCTGCTGTAAGGGTAAGCACACAAAGAAAATACCATTTGTTTAATTGTGAAATGTCCTAAAATATATTAGAAAAAAAGACACAATGGGGCCGAATTATCAAGCTCCAAATGGAGCTTGATGCCCCTTTTTCCGTGCGAGCCTTCAGACTCGTCGGAAACAGCAGGTTATGAAGCAGCGGTCTAAAGAACGCTGCTCCATAACTTGTCCGCTGCCTCTGACGTTGTGGTCTCTAATCTGCACGATCCTATACGATCAGGCTGATTGACACCCCTGCTAGCGCGAATCTGCAGGGGGCGGCATTGGACAAGCAGTTCGCAAGAACTGCTTGTGCAATGATAAATGCCAACATTGTATCATGTCTGCTTGCACGTTGATAAATTGACCCCATTATATTAAGTATAAAATATGAATTGTGCTCAGTGGCAGATCCAGGGGGGGGGGGCGCAATTTCCCCCAACAGCCCCCTGAGGGTCGACAACTGTAAGGGGTCCAACTGTGTACTTCTTACACAGGACCGCACATACAAACTGGTCTCCCCGGTTCTACGCATTTCTGAACGCACAGAGCTTTGCTGCAGGAGAAGAGCATCTTGCTGCTGACAGCTGGTTTGGTCAAGTGTTGTGAGGTGGAAGGTCACCTGCACACAATAAATCTATCATAGAACACATAGAGGGGCTTGCACTGTCTAGCTGGCCTGGCCCACTTTGTCCACAAATCATTTATCACTATTATCTCCATGAGGTCTTCCTGAGCTTTAATTGTGGGGAGAAGCTACAGCAGTGAGCCAGTAATGTGATACAGTGTCATAAAGAGATGCCATCCTTACTTACTGCAATGGAGCTTACCATAGTAGTACTTTATCATCTGATAGTAATAAAAAATGCATCCCAAACTGTACAGATTCTTAGTTAAACTTTCCCAGTATTATAGAAAAAAAGGATGTGCTGCTCATTACCATTGGGTGAGAGCTCAAAAAGTAAACTAAGAATATGATCCATGTTACTGTAAGAATTAGTGCAACAATAATTGCAAGTCTCATAGTGCACCCCAATTAAATAAAGTCTCATATTTAAAGAAATCAGCTGTAATTACAGTAACAGAATAGCACCTTGTTTCTTTAAAAAATTACTTTAATAAAAAACCTAAAGGTCATACATGCTGCAACCCATAACTGCAGGTCTGTTACCATAAAGACCATTTATATGTAACCCTTTAACTGTAAATTCTGCCCTCAATAACTGTAGTAAAAGATAGTTTACCCCAAAGCCTTACAAAGGGAAAATTTAATTAATGAAGCCCACAATATTATTATGTAAACTTGCACATTAATACAGTGCACCCCTTATCTTCAGCAAAAGCAAATTACCCTTTTTTCTGTAGGAGAAAGTGTACCCCATTACTATGTAGATTTAGAGAGTGAATCTGTAATTATTTATAGGGTGCAGCTTTATTCTGGAAAAAAAAAAAAAACATACCATTACTAGAAAATCTCACTTATGGGGGTTGATTTAGTAAATGTTGAGAGGATATGATTTGCTGTAGCGAATCATGTCCACTCGACATCTCTAAATGCATTCTGGTGAAATGCTTGTGCAATGCTGCGCCCTGCTCCTTGGCGGCAAATAGGATCCGGATGATTTAAAGAGCCTCCGAGGCAGCCTCCGCTGCTTAATAAATGGAGCCCATAGTGTGAAGTTTGTCACTTTTTTTCGGGGGTTCATTCCATTACTACAACAAGCATCTCCTATCATTGTAGATACTTTACTATATTTGTACAGCCTGTTGCTACAGTTATAAAAAGTTTCCTCAGTTCCTTGAATGTTCATCTGTTATAAACTATATCACATTAGTAAGGCATACATCCACCACTACATGTTAATTCATGTCAGCATTTTATAGAAACTCAATTGAGAATCTCACTGCTTTAATGCAGACGTTAAACTGTGGTGTTATGCAATGCCAAGCACTTTAAGCAGGTGACAAACGGAGGCCCACTCAATATGCCCATTATACTTGGGCAGATCCACTGAGAGCTCCAATTTTCCACTGTGAGCTCCAATTTTCCACTGTGATCAAGAGAAACACCTTAACTCCAGTCCTGAAGAGTTGAGAGTACAGGCAAGTGTTGGCTGTTTTTTTTGCCTTGTAGGATTCAAAGCAAAGGTTTCAAAGCAGCTTAATATGGAGTTTGTGATGCATACTGTGACCTGAAGTGAAAGAAGGGATTCTGCAAATATTTGGTCGGTTATCAGTTATGCTGGCACCAGTGTATTTTATGTGTTATTGCAGCTTAAAACTGTGCAGCTGAGAGGAGGTTGGCGCTGTACCGCTGGGAGGAGGAGGTTGGTGCTGTGCAGCTGAGAGAAGGTTAGCGCTGTACCGCTGGGAGGAGGAGGTTGGTGCTGTGCAGCTGAGAGAAGGTTAGCGCTGTGCCGCTGGGAGGTGGAGGTTGGCGCTGTGCAGCTGAGAGTAGGTTGGCAATGTGTGGCTAGGAGGTGGAGGTTGGTGTTGTGCAGCTGAGAGTAGTTTGGCAATGTGTGGCTAGGAGGAGGAGGTTGGTGCTGTGCTGTGCAGCTGAGAGAAGGTTAGCGCTGTACCTCTGGGAGGAGGAGGTTGGCGCTGTGCAGCTGAGAGTAGGTTGGCAATGTGTGGCTAGGAGGTGGAGGTTGGTGTTGTGCAGCTGAGAGTAGTTTGGCAATGTGTGGCTAGGAGGAGGAGGTTGGTGCTGTGCAGCTGAGAGAAGGTTAGCGCTGTACCACTGAGAGGAGGAGGTTGGCGCTGTGCAGCTGAGAGTAGGTTGGCAATGTGTGGCTAGGAAGAGGAGGTTGGTGCTGTGCAGCTGAGAGAAGAGGGCTGGCGTTGTGCAGCTGATAAAAATAATGCGCCACTTTGCTTTTCTATTGGCCAGGTTTGCAACAAGATAATTTGCCATATAGCCCCTCTTGATATTGGGCTCTGGATCTACTGTTGATTGCGCTAATAATTTCTTATTTACATTAGAAATTATATGTGAATAAACATTTAAATTAGCATTTAAAACACTATTAAAAGAAACTATTTCACAGAAGAAAATGTTAGCTTTACAGTAAATATTTTAACAGCATGCAAAGTGACAGAGACATCAATTAGCACTGCATATTTAAATCAAATATCTGCAATCTCTAAAATTTCTATGTTTAGTAGAAAGTTATCTGCTGCTTTTTTTCACCCTTGTGCATCCCACATACAGTATATCTTTAAGAACAGCACTTTTTTTTCCTAAACATTTGATATTTCTCCACAGGATTACATATCAATAAGCTTTGAATCTTGTAATCTCTTTATGCTAAATTGATTGTGTAATCACAAAGCGTTGGGTATTATTGTTCTGAAATTACATGTTTACACATCAATGCACTAGAATAAGAAACGTGTATGCATATGCTGTCATATTTCATATCTGTAGTACATTACATCAAATTAGATTAGAATCCTACCTGCTGTTGTAGAATCTTCTACAGCTGTTGAAAGAGAAAAAAAGAAAAATCAAGCTTAGTGCTAGATGACAATGTGGAATATATAATAAAATAATATAGACAAAAGTGTAATAATTTAAATATTGATAGCAATATGTTTTCAAATGGATGGCATCAACAACAAACTGCATGTTAATAAAAAATAAGAATTTTTTTCCAACAAATAAATATGTAAAATTGATCTAGAATTGTTAGAAGACAAGAACGTAAATACATAGAAACACAGATTTTGATTTTGATGACAGATACGAACCATAGGCCCAACAAGTCTGACCATTATTTCCTTAAAAGTATAAACATATCTAGGACGTAGTATAGTCTTATCCTTATCTCAGGTATTCTTGAAATCCCCACAGTGTTTGTCATTACCACCTCTTGTGGAAATTTTTCCAAGAATCAATCACCCTTTCAGTAAAGTAGTGCTTCCTGAATCTATTACCCTGCAGCTTGAGATCATGACCCCTTGTTCTTGTATTTTTATTTTTGTGAAAAATACTCAGAGCTTCAGCTTTACTAAGCCCCTTAATAGACTTAAAAATTACTATAATACCTCTTTCCCTTTGAACCTTTCCTGAAACCCCTGAAAGACCCACAATTCCAAAAGGAACTACTCAATACTGAACAGTTACACTTGCATAGTTTTTATCGTATATACTGGAGACATCACATCCACACTCACAAGCATTCCCTCATAATGGGTGTGGTAAACCACATGTTCAACCTTTACTAGAATATACCCATTTCATTAACTGGCACACCTGGTCACCAGGGGGATAAAAAAAAATGACATTTTAAATTAAAATGTATGCATTATTAAACATTTTTTTACACATATATTGGCATTTTTGTAAGAAAAAAAATTTAGCATCAAAGCAGGGTCATTTTCACTTTTTTGCTATAATGTCCCTTAATACATTCTTTCTGCAAATGTCCGAATTTGTTCATCAATGGAAATTTGGTAACCACTTATTGCTTAGGGTAAACTATTCCGGGCAGCTGAGAAGTAGTAGAAATTCAGGTTAGACTAAAATAACGTTTATTATTAGATAGTGCTACTGCTACAAGCCATCAGCCGCAACACAATAAAAAATGTTTATAGGGTCAAGATTGGTCAAGAAAAACTGTAATCCTTATATTCCTGTTGGCCGACACAGGAATCAATCAAAATTTCTGGACACAGTTACTGAATAGTGTAAATTTGAAGTTCTGAGCCCTTTCCTGCCTAAACAGTGTATATCTGTAACTTTGAACTGTTTCATGCTTACAGAAAAACCTTTCCCGCCTCAAGAGCAACGGTGTTGATGGCATGGACAAAATGCAGCTAAATTAGTGATTAACTACATCTTTCCAATCTGAATGTACATATCTCATAATCAGTCTTTTTAAAGTATAATATATGTATTTTCCATACCAATAGATTATGCAACATACTGCAGTTCTAACAACCAGAGGAAAGAAAAAATTCATCCACAAATACACAGCAACAGCATACTATATTAAAATTATTGTTTTTGAATGAGACTTCAACAAACAAGTTCAGCGCAGCACTCACAGTCCAACATCCAGGTGCAAGTTGCAAGTATCCTGCACTGATCCCCAGTAATAACAACAAATCCAAATGACAGCAACAGCGCCATAGGTATGCATCATGATTCTATTTATTGATGAAACATCACAGATACAACAACGTTTTGGTCAGCAATAGACCTTAATCATGTTATACAATGAATATTCCTAGTCACATTTTTACCCTCCTCCAGGGGAAGGACCACATTTTTCATATATTCACAAAACCTAAGCACCCCCTCTAGTGGACACAGGAATATACTTCTTTTTAACCCATTAAGACCTGAAAAACACATAGCCATAAATATATAGGGTGTTAATATACATCCTAAGAAACTGTACTTGTTAAAAAAAATCATATCAAGATAATCACAATAGTAGTGTTATACCTCATCAGACATAGAAAACCACACTAGTAAATAATTCTTTACATACCAATATTCAATCTTATCATATTTATAAGGTGACATTCCCCACAATCTTCTTATTCATCCCCACTCGGGCCAGGGACTGTAAAGTGTAGATCCAAAATGTTTCCCTAGCTTTTAGAATCTTAAGTCTATCACCCCCTCGTCTAGGTTTCCTAACATGCTAGATAACCTGAAATCTAAGATGAGATACAGAATGACCTGCCTGCAAAAATGACTGGATACAGGAGCATCCAAATTTTTTCGACGAATATTGGACTTATGTTCATTCATTCGGTCTCTGGCTCTACGTGTCGATTCCCCAATGTAAATCTTTGAGCAAGGACACTTGATCAAATATATAATAAACTCAGTATTACAGGTGTAGAAGCCAGAGATCTGAAATTTCTTTCCAGTAAGCGGATGTACAAAAAAAGTCCACTTTAATCATATTATTGCAGTTACAGCAGCCCAAACAGGAAATTTCCCAACTTAGGAGTAGAAATAAAAGTTTGTCTCAGCCCCTTCTCAGGACCCAAATCTGCTCTCACTAGTGTATCTCTTAAATTTCTACTTCTTTTGTAAGCTGCCATAGGGGGCTCCTCAAACTCTTTTATGTTAGGATTGAGATCTTTTATGATAGACCAATATTTCCTGATAATTGTATTCACTTTACTACTTAGGGAATTATACTCAGTCACAAAAATCAATATGTTTTTATTCTTCTCCTCAACCTTAACCCTTGTTCTAGTCCCTTTAAGAATAGATTCCCTGGAAATAATTTCCATTTCTTTAATTTGTTGCTCAATCAGAGGCTTAGGGAAACCTCTCTCCAGAAAACAGTTCCCCATCTCCTGTTACCTAATCCTTCCAATAGCCTCATCAGACATTATTCTCTTGACACGAAGGAGAAGACTCCTTGGTAAACTTTTAATAAGTGAGGGAGAGTGTGCACTCTCATACCTTAATAGACTATTTCTGTCACTCTCTATCTTATATAGATCTGTCTCCAGATGTCTACCATTTTTAATGACAGTAGTATCTAAAAATGTTACAGATTCCTCACTATATGTAAGTTTGAATTTAATGTGTTGTGTAGAAATATATAAATCAGCCACAAAATCCATCAAGGAGTCGATGTCACCTCCCCATATGCCAAACACATTGTCTATATATCTATACCAGCATAATCTGTGCTGTTGAAACATGCAATTGGCATAAACAAACCTCTCTTCATAAACATTCATAAATATGTTGGCATATGTGGGGGCAATATTCAGTACCCTGACGCTGTATGTAAAACTAATCCAGAAAAAGGAAATAGTTACAATAAAGGATAAGTTTTAACAACTCAATAACAAATTCACTTTTAATATTGGATACTATACCATTGGATCTAATAGTCTGTCTCATAGCATCAAGAAAACTATTGTGTGTGATAGATGTATATAGGCTATTCACATCTAAAGTACAGAGAATGAATTTGTCACTCGGTAAAACAATATCACCAAGCTTATTCAAAAAATCCCCAGTATCCTTAATATAAGACAGAGATCCAGTAACAAGGGGTCTTGGTAGTCTATCTAAGTATATAGACACATTAGTGAGAATAGAATTAGTACTAGCCACAATAGGGCGGCCTGGTGGAGCCTCATAATTCTTATGTATTTTAGGCAATGTGTAAAATACAGGTATAGAAAAAGTACTCGGAATAAAAATTTTCTGTTCTTTCTCAGAAATTAACCCATTACACATTGCCTTAGAAATACATCTATCAAGTTCTTTCCTCACCTCAAAAGAGGGGTCTCTCTCTAGTGGTAGATGCACATGCTGCAACTGTGTCTTAATCTCTTGTATAGAGTAGCTCTTGTCTAATTGTCAGGGTTACTGTTTCTTTAAGGAGGAATTTGCATAGGTTTCTTCCTATTGGTTGCTTAGGTTATAAGTGTCGCCATTTCCTGTGGCTCCTTGCTTAGTATTTTGTAGTGTAACTACCTTTTACTTGAGTCTACATTAAAGTTCCTAAAAGCGAAGTAACTATTGGATTACAGTTTAGTTGGAAAATTCCTTACTCATTTGAATTGGAACATTGCCATACCTTCATACCTAATTCATGCGATTGTAATCGCCAAATTTATGCAAGCTGCAGTTTGTGTCTTTTCAGTGCAACATTTAGCCGCTAATCCAACCTCACCTGCACTTAACTTGGAGCAGCCTCTTACACAGAACTGCAGCCGCTGCTGCTACTGTCACGTCTCCCCCAGCAGCTCAGACTCCGTCACTCACGGAGAGACCGCCCACTTGACCGGGGAATTACCGCGGACGCCACTCTGCGCTCTCTGCTCGCTCAATTCAAAGCGGCACACAGGAACAACTGGAAACAATCTCAGCTGACCGGAGTGCACATACACCATCAGAGCCGCAAGTACTTTTATATTGTACATACTTTCTATGTAATCGCTACTCAGCAAGACAGCGTCTGTTCAAACAAAGCATATGCCTAATTAAAGCAAATGATCTTAGCCTCTCTATATATATATAACTAAGACGTGCTGATAAAGACTTTGTTGTTAAGTCACTTGCTCTGGGGCTTGTTGAAATTCCTTTAACCAAATCAAGGCAGCCCAACTGAAACCACTGTTCTTTCTCCAAATATGAACTGTAACAAATAGCAAATACAAAATTGATACACTGTCTAGGGAATTAACTTCCCATTGCCATTGTTTATTCAGTGTCTCTATTTAAGAGAACATATTATGAATTAAATCCTCCTTGGGGAAATATTTCCAGATTATTGTTATCACTATCTATATGGATTTCACTTCCTCAATAGTGTAATCTAGTTGGAATAGTGAAACAAATCTACATTTACTCTGCAATTGCGTTCCTCTATCTAACTCTTGAGATAACCTTACACTAATATTACTGTTGCCCCACCCTTATCGGCCGTCTTACAAATAATCTGTTTGTTAGTTTTCAAATCTACGAGGGCCTTATATTCTAATCTAGAAAAAATTACCATATGCCAGAGCATTACCTTTGTTGTTATAGGACATCCTACATCCCTGCTTAAGCAAATCAATATCCCTTAGTACCAACTGCATGAAAGTCTCCATACCATTGTTATTCACATTAGGTGTAAAATTACTTTTAACTCTAAGATTGAGATTGTTTAACGACAACAAGTTATAATCATGTTGAGTATTTACATTATCACCCCCAATGGATCTGGTACCAAAAAACATTTTAAGCTTCATATTGCGGAAGAATGAGTACAAGTCCCTCTGTAGTTTGATAAAAATCACATTTCGATTGGGGACAAAAAGACAATCCCTTATTGATAACATCCCTCTCAGTCTCAGTCAGGTCATACTCAGAGATATTTACCACTAGACCCGCTTCGTCTTGTTGCAGGTAACTCTCTGCACTTTCTGCTCCTTTGAATCCAAAGTGATAGACTTTACGGCAATGCTTCCATCCGCCTCTGTGCTTCCTCCTGAGTCCCCCGACGAGTCACTGGCTGATGACGTGGAATTGGTATGCCGGTCGCGTGTGCAACGCTGTCTCCGCCAATTAGGCGTGCCTTGTCACCTGTTATCATTGTACGTGCCTCTGGACCATCGATATACTGTACCGCTACGGTAATCCTCCTCATCCCTTAGGAACTTCTGCCATTTGCGGGCCTCTATGGTCTTCTGGAGCTCCCTGATATTAGCATTTACTGTTACTAACATTTTCTCCATCTCTTCAACAGTCAGCATCGACTTTAAAGCTCCTTCCAAGTGTGTAATCTCCTCTTTTTGTTTCTCCATCCCAATAGATTATGCAAAATACTGCAGTTCTAACAACCAGAGGAAAGAAAAAATTCATCCACAAATACACAGAAACAGCATACTTAATTAAAATTATTGTATGTTTTTGAATGAGATTTCTACAACGAATGAGATTTCTACAACGAAAACTTCCAGTATATATATGGTATGCTTCCCTGCTATCAGATACGTTCAATCACCCAGCACAGCAAGTAATTAAAGTAAGGAAAAAAGAGGTGAGAGATCAACATCAATCACAGGTATAGATTTGTAGAACATATTTTAGCATCAGGTTTGCTTGCATGCAGGAAGAAGCTCTGCAACCAGCCATTCTAAAGCAACAACTAACTTATGTTATACCAATGCTTATATCTGTCTCTTCTCTACTTTCATTTTTTCTTCTACCAAATTTAAAAGGGATGAAAGGAAGATAACACTAATATGCTCTATCATCCATATGAAAGATCGCTATTGAATATATGTTTACTCTTTGCAAGATGTGAAGTATAAGTTCTTTGAATGTAAACTGAAACTAGTAGAAATACACAGACACATATAGACATACATCATATGGCCAAAAGTATGTGGACACCTGACCATCACACCTATATGAGCTTGTTGGAAATTCCATTTCAAAACCAAGAGCATGAAAATGGAGTTGACCCCCTTGTTGTTATAACAGCATCCAACACATTTGATAAGGATTTCCACAAAATGTTGAAGTGTGTCTATATGGCAATCTTTGACCATTTAGCATTTGTGAGGTGAAGCACTAATGTAAGATGAGAAGGTCTGGCTTACATTTAGTGTACCAATTCATCCCAAAGGTGTTGAATGGGGTTGATGATAGGGCTCTGTACAGGCCACTCGAGTTCCTCTACACCAAACTCTTCAAACCACGTCTTCATAGACCTTGTATTGTGCACAGGGCCACAGTCATGTTGGAACAGTAACAGGCCTTCCCTAAACTGTTGCCACAATGTTCTAAGCCCCCAATCACAACCATGCTGAAACAGTAAAGGACCTTCCCCAAACTGTTGCCACAATGTTGGAAACCCCCAATTGTCTAACTTGTATTTGTATCCTGTAGCATTAAAGATGACTCTTCACTGGAACTAAGGGTCCTAGCACAAACCCCGAAAAACAACCCCAGACCATTATCCCTCCTCCACCAAACTTTACAATAGACTCTATGCATTTTGGTAAGCAGCATTCTCCTAGCATCTACCATACCCATATTCTTCCATTAGACTGCCAGAGAAATGTGATTCATCACTCCAAAGAACATGCTTCCACTTTTCTAAAGTCCAGCGGCGGCATGCTTTACACCACTACAGTTGACACTTGGTATTGCACATACTCATATGAGACTTGTGTACAGCTGCTCAGCCATGGAAACCCACAAAGCTCCCAATGTACAGTTCTTGGTCTGATGCTGCTTTCAGAGGCATTTTGGAACTCTGTAGTATTTGATGCAATAGATGATAGCCAATCTTTACTCACAATGTTCTTCAAAACTCGACTACCTCACTCTGTGAGTTTGCATGGTCTACTACTTTGTGGTTAGGCTGTTGTTGCTCCTAGATGCTTCCACTTACAGAAGCCCTTGCAGTTGGCCAGGACAGATCTAGTAGGGCAGAAAGTGTACAAAATTACTTGTGGCAAACATGGCATCTATGAGAGTGCTACATTTAAAATCTCTGAGCTCTTCAGTATGACTAATTGTACTGCCAATGTTTGTCTAAGGAAACTTCAATGTTTGTTTATGTGATTTTATGTACCCATTTAAAGGTAATATAAGAAATGTGCAGTGCAAGTAGTAGGCAGTGCTATAAGTACAAACATATATGCAGAAACATTATTTTAATATCAATTCAGATTTGTACAAAGCAAGGCTACATTCTACCACAGATGCATACACATTCTACAAACAATAATACTTTACCCAGAAAAATGCTAGCTATTTCATGCTTCATATCACTAAATAGGCCTCTCAAAGCATTTAACAAAAAATGCTTTCAACCAAATACAAGAATAATAAAAAAAATAATAAACAAAATACTTAGTTGTCTAGAGGGAAAACAGAGAAGTATTTAAATATAAAAGAGACATGTAAGTTATTTTTAATCTGAATTAAATGGTAAAAATACAAACACCCGAGAATATTAAGGGTCAGCTTAAGAGTGGCGCGTTTAATGTTTTGCACAATCGATATTGGGTTTATTACGTCTGTTTGCACGCATCTGACCGAGAGTTCATATTACAAATTGAAAAGAGAATAATTGAGCGCAATCGCGATTTGTGCTAAAATAATTACTGCAACCTCAGAGCTCTGGTTAACTGTTAAGCAAAACAAAACAAAAAAGTGTCACAAAACACTTTGAAAATACATTTAAAAGTACAGTTACACTCATAATAAAACTATCTGATAAAAATTAATTATAAAAAAAATGCACAGAAAAGTTATAAGGGCTCAAAGATTTGAGTTCTCAGGTGTTAGAAAAAAAAAGAAATGCAAAGGGCTTTAAACATAAAGATACATACATATACATGTCTAAATGTGTATATGTATGTCTATATATATATATATATATATATATATATATATATATATATATATATATATATATATATATATATATAGTAAAATTGCGTTTGTAACGTGTCCGTCGGTATCACCAGTTGCGCATGCATCCTCAAAGAAATGTTGGCTGCGCGAGGCAGCCAAAAGAATGTCGGCAGTCCGAAAATGGCAGGGTGGTGAAAGAATCCACCGCAGGTAGGTAAACCAGAAGCCTTTAAAAAAAAAAAAACACGCAACCGCCCGCACGAAATAACTAAATAACACTTAACCACCCGCAAGAAATAAAAATAAAAAAATGTAACCGGCCGCACGAAGTATAACAAAAAAAACTAACCTCCCACACAAAGTATTAACAAACACCTAGACCGTCAACCCCCACATCGCAAAACAATAAAGTAATTAACCCCTAATCCGCAAATAACATAATTAAAATATTAACTCCTTAACTGCCAACCACCCACATCACAATAAACCTAATTAACCTATTAACCCCTAAACCATAAAACCCCCACATCGCAATTTTTTTTAACCTATTAAGTCTTAAAACGCCAACCTCCCACATCACAATAAACCTAATTAACCTATTAACCCCTAAACTGCTAAGCTCCCACATAGCAATAACCATAATTAACCTATTAACCCCTAAACCGCCAACCCCACCACAGCGCAAATAACTACATTTCTAAGCCCCCTAACCTAACACCCCCCTAAATTAACCAAATTACTACTAAATTACAATTAAAATAAAAAAACTAACATTAAATTACAAAAAATAAGTCTAACATTACAGTCCCTCCTAACAGTAAAACCCCCCAACCCACCTAAACCCCAAAATAAAATAAAAACTAACACACAAAAAAAAAAACTAAACTACCCATTGCCCCTAAAGGGGCATCTGTATGAGCATTGCCCTTAAAAGGGCAAATCAGATCTTTTTCAAGACCAAATAAATCCTAATCTAAAAAAAACAAAACACCCCAATTACCAAAAAGCAATGCCAAAGCCATATAAGTCTGCTCTTTCTGAACAAAGGGGATCCCAGAGAATAATTTACAACCATTTGTGCTATGATTGTACAAGCTGCTTGTGAATAATTTCAGTGAGAAACCTAAAATTGTGAAAAAGTTAACGATTTTTTTAATTTGATCGCATTTGGCGGTGAAATGGTGGCATGAAATATACCAAAATAGGCCTAGATCAATACTTTGGGTTGTCTTCTAAAAAAAAATCTATAGTTTTGATAGGTAAATATAAAAAAGGCTCTATTTCTGTTTAAATGTAGTGATGGCAAAAAATGCTAAAAATGCTCTGGTCTTTTGGGTAAGTTTTTGTCTGAAGTGCCTGGTCCTTAAGTGGTTAAGTGAGCAGGGAATGTCTCACTTGCTGATGAGCAGAACACCAGCTACAGTGGACAGTGACATACCTTAAAGGGATAGTAAAGTCCAAATTAAAGCTTCATGCTTCAGATAGGACATGTCATTTTAAACAACTTTCTCATTTTCTTTTAGCATCAAATTTGCTTTGTTCTCTTGGTATTCTCAGTTGAAAGCTAAACTCTGGTAGGCTTATATGCTAATTTCTAAGCCCTTGAAGGCCGCCTCTTATCTGAATGCATTTCACTGTTTTTCACAGCTAGAGGGCGTTAGTTCATGTGTTTCATCTAGATAACTGTGCTCATGCACATGGAGTTATTTAAGAGTCAGCTCTAATTGTCTGAACTGCAAGTCTGTCAAAAGATCTGAGATAAGGAGGCAGTCTGCAGAAGCAGAAGTAATTACAGAGCTAAAAAGTATATTTCTATAATAGTGTTGGTTATGCAAAACTGGGGAATTATAAAGGGAATATCTATCTTTTTAAACAATACAATTTTTGTGATTACTATCCCTTTAATACAGAAAAAATAATATTATTACAAAAAAAAATTTAATGCAACTAAGAAAATAAAAGGCTTTAAAATCCCTATAAAATCACAACCTATAGATAATAGCTTTGACATCATTTTTACAGTGTAATGTATAACAATAACATTTTAGACACACATGTACTGTATACCCATACTGTATTGCTCAAATATATGATAAATTATTTTACAATTTTTGCTATTATTTTGAAAGTGAAAAGGTTAATTTCACACATGTAAATTGTTCTTGTCATTTTACACTGTACAATTGTATCTATGTAAACACCTGTTTTGTAAGGGTTTGCTGAATGGCCATTGTATTAGTGATTTGCATTTGAATAAAGTGAAACAAATTGGTTTCTGGTAACTTCACAATGGGAATCACGATTTACTTTTCAGCTCTGGTAATTAGTGCTTAAGCAAGAATACTTTACTTTCATCTTGTAAAACGAACACACACATGCTCACGGTATACTTGCAATATGGATTTCACTCAAGCTCAATTTACGTTAGAAATCTTGCTCAAAATATTGCTCCATTATCTAATCTAGGATGATGTGATTATTGAGTGTGAGTTTATAAAGAACATACATATGGTAACAGGTACATTATGATAAAAACACTGTCACTTTAATTTTATTTTGATTTAGATAATTTTCCCACCTGTTGTGAGTGGAACTATTAAACAGTATTATTGAAGGATATTTGAAAATAGCAAATGTATTAACTATGTAAAAACATAACACAAATATACAGTGGATATAAAACGTCTACACACCCCTGTTAAAATGTCAGGTTTCTGTGATGTAAAAAAATGAGACAAAGATAAATCATTTCAGAACTTTTTCCACCTTTAATGTGACCTATAAACTGAACAACTCAATTGAAAAACAAACTGAAATCTTTTAGGTAAAGGGAAATAAAAATAAAAAAATAATAAAATATGGTTGCATAAGTGTGAACACTCTTAAACTAATACTTTATTGAAGCACCTTTTGATTTTATTACAGCACTCAGTCTTTTTGGGTATGATTTTTTCAGCATGGCATATCTTGACTTGGCAAGTTTTGCCCACTCTTCTTTGCAAAAACACTCTAAATCTGTCAGAATGCGAGGGCATCTCCTGTGCACAGCCCTCTTCAGATCACCACACATATTTTGTGTTGGATTCAGGTCTGGGCTCTGGCTGGGCCATCCCAATACTTTAATCTTCTTCTGGTGAAGCCATTCCTTTGTTGATTTGGATGTATGCTATGGGTCGTTGGCATGCTGAAAGATGAAGTTCCTCTTCATGTTCAGCTTTCTAGCAGAAGCCTGAAGGTTTTGTGCCAATATTGTCTGGTGTTTGGAACTGTTCATTATTCCCTCTACCTTGACTAAGGCCCCAGTTCCAGCTGAAGAAAAGCAGCCCCAAAGCATGATGCTGCCACCACCATGCTTCACTGTGGGTATGGTGTTCTTTTGGTGATATGCAGTGTTGTTTTTGCGCCAAACATATCTTTTGGAATTATGGCCAAAAGTTCAACTGTGCTTTCATCAGACCAGAACACCTTTTGCAACATGCTTTTGGGAAACTTTAGATGTGTTTTTGCAAAATTTAGCCGGGCTTGGATATTTTTTTTGTAAGGAAAGGCTTCCATCTTGCCACTCTACCCCATAGCACAGACATATGAAGAATACGGGTGATTGTTGTCACATGTACCACACAGCCAGTACTTGCCAGATATTCCTGCAGCTCCCTTTAATATTTCTATAGTCCTCTTGGCAGCCTCCCAGACCAGTTTTCTTCTCGTCTTTTCATCAATTTTGGAGGTACATCCAGTTCTTGGTAATGTCACTGTTGCACCATATATTCTCCACTTGATGATGACTGTCTTCACTGTGTTCCATGGTATATCTAATGCCTTGGAAATTCTTTTGTACCCTTTTCCTGACTGATACCTTTTAACAATGAGATCCCTCTGATGCTTTGGGAGATCTCTGCGGACCATGGCTTTTGCTGTAGGATGCGACTAACAAAATGTCAGGAAAGATCTACTAGAACAGCTGAACTTTATTTGGGGATAATCAGAGGCACTTTATATGATGACAGGTGTGTACTGACTCCTATTTAACATGATTTTGAATGTGATTGCTTAATTCTGAACACAGCTACATCCCCAGTTATAAAAGGGTGTTCACACTTATGCAACCATATTATTTTAGTTTTTTATTTTTATTTCCCTTTACCTAAAAGATTTCAGTTTGTTTTTCAATTGAGTTGTACTGTTTATAGGTCACATTAAAGGTGGAAAAAGTTCTGAAATGATTTATCTTTGTCTCATTTTTTTACATCACAGAAACCTGACATTTTAACAGGGGTGTGTAGACTTTTTATATCCACTGTAGATATATATATATATATATATATATACATATATACACACACACACACATACACACAGGTAGCCCTCAGTTTACGCCGGGATTAGGTTCCAGAAGGAATGGTTGTAAATAGAAAATGTTGTAAATTGAAACCTAATTTATAATGTAAGTCAATGGGAAGTGAGGGAGTTAGGTTCCAGGCCCCCCTCAAAATTGACATATGTAACACCTAATACATTATATTTAAAGCTTTGAAATGAAGAGTTTAAATGCTAAACAGCATTATAAACCTAATAAAATAATCACACAACACAGAATGTATCATCAAACTAAGTTTAATGAACAAAAACATTTACTAAACAGCATTATAAACCTAATAAAATAATCACACAACACAGAATGTATCATCAAACTAAGTTTAATTAACAAAAACATATTTTACTTGCATTTTTCTGCAAACAGTTTTCTGCATTGTTAGCATGTTAGATAATATCAGGTCTGCAGCTATTCTATGCATTCCAGTCTGGACTGATTAATAGGAACCCTGACCATCAAGCAGCTGGGCAGGAAGATAAATGGGAAGTGGCTGCTAGATTTTGTTCCTTTGAAAGCTGCTCTATAGCTCAGATCTAGTTACACCGATTGAGCAATTTTTTAGCAAATTATCATTATTTTCATGTCACTATATACACACAGAACTAGGAACAGTTCTGATATATGAAAGAGCAGGACTAACCCAACCGTGTGCAGAAAAGCAAGGTGTATGTTGCAAATGAAGAAAATATAAGAGTTAAATTAGGTGGAAAAAATATGGAATGAAAAAAGCCACATTATGGTCTCAAGACCTTCAGACAATTCTAGTCTGCAATATACATTTAGGCAAATATATTTAAATTTTTGTGATCTCGTGGTTACTTAATTGTAAAAAGGGTCAAAAATATATCAATGGTATATTATCAACAGTTAGCGCACCACTTGTAATCTAGCCCTAAGTATATTTTAGAAGCTAATAATTATGGTTATTCTCTCCCTCCCTCTTTTCATGGGAGCCACCATGTTGAAATCTATCTTTCACTACATTACAGTGTTGTTTGCACATTTGCAGCAACTCTTCTTTCAATTTAATCTAGGTTCCAAAATGGCAGCACCCAAACACACAGGGATGCGTTCCAAGCACACTGTTTGGCGCTAATTTGATTTGGAGTGGGAGGTATGTGTTTGCTAAGTTGCATATAATGTGTTGGTGTTATCACATTCATTCACTGTTCTTTTTGATCTGATGAAAGGGACTTGAGTTCCCTGAAATGTCATCTATTAAAGCTGACTTTTCTTTTTATTAAGTCCTGAGAGTGCATTATTTTTTGAATAATATATATTATATATATAAAATTTCAAAAAAATAATGCACTCTCAGGACTTAATGAAAAGAAAAGTCAGCTTTAATAGATGACATTTCAGGGAACTCAAGTCCCTTTCATATATATATATATTTTTATATATATATATATATATATACACACACACACACACACACAATTTATCATTTTATATTACCATCTCAAAGTGTTTAATGTCCCTTTAAATTTGATTTACCATAGGGTTTAAATGTAGGTAGCAAAAAATCTCAAAATTGCCTCAGTAGTGCACTGGTGAAAAAAGGCTTAGTAGCGAAAGGGTTAAACAACTTTCCAATTTATTTATCAATTTTGCTTCATTCTCTTTGCATCTTTTATTGAAAGAGCAGCAATGCACTACTGGGAGCTAGCCAAACACACCGGTAAGCCAATTATAAGAGGTATATATATATATATATACACACACATATATATATATATATATATATATATATATATATATATATATATATGTGTGTGTGTGTGTGTGTGCAAATCAGCAGCTAGCTCCCAACTCGTGAGCCTAGCTATGCATGCTTTTCAGCAAAGGATACAAAAAAAATATAAAAGCAAATTAAATAATAGAAGTAAATTAGAAAGTTTAAAATGGTATGCTCTATCTGAATCATGAAAGATAATGTTTAAGTTTCATGTACCTTTTAATAATAAAACCACCCTCCCTCCCTGAGGATATTGCTACCCTGATCTGTTCATGCCACATTTATATTCAAGGCAGAATGCACTTTCAATTGAATGTTGTAGTTGCTTGTTATTTAAAATGATACATACTAGAAAAAATGGAGCACTCTAAGCTAAATTATCTGACTATCATCACAAATAGTCACACATAGATTTCAATATAAATATAAGGTAATAAGTATTTGAAACTTACATTTGATTTACTGCTTTTTATTTGTTTATTATTTTATAAAGTGAAAAACTGCTTATTGATATCCATAGTCAAGAGATGAAAATCTCTAAAGCATACTACAGACTGCAATTTCCTGCTATCATCAAACATGTCTCATCTCTCATGAGAAAAAAGTTGTTTGTTTTTTCCAGAAAGAACAGTGACTCTGCATTGACTTTCTGATATCAAAGTGACCAGGATATATGAAAGAATTGACCATAATATATTTTAATAACGTTTTCTAGCATCTACTGCATCAATGTACAGAATAAATAGCATATACCAATAAGACATATTATTAGTTTAGAAACATCAATGTATTTGCATGTACTGTATCTCTATGTGTATTGCTATATTTGTATTACCTTTTATATATTATACTAAAAGAAAATACTCTTCATGTTCACTGTAATAAAATACTTCTGTTTTATTTAAGATCTTCTGTCTATCTTCACACCTCTCAGATAATTTCACCATCTATGCTATGGGGTCGATTTATCAAAGGCTTTTGCCAGCCTTCGACCCCCTACGACTGCAGGTTCTCACAAGAGAACCTGCAGTCTGTATTTAACAAGCAGCGGTCATGAGACCGCTGCTTCCCTAACCTCTCGCCACCATGAATGGCTGTGCGCGGGCAGGGGGCGGCGTTTTACAAGAGCGCAAATTTGCGTTCTTGTGCAATGCTAAATTCCGATAGCGGAATTCAGCCAGCCAGAGGCGAGCTGCTGCAGACAGGGGCGCATATGTACACCCCTGTCTGCTGTAGCTTGATAAATTGACCCCTATATGTGTATATGTGTCCACAAATAGTGGGCTCAATTTATTAAGTGCCAAGCAGATGAGGTTTGCTATCATGAACCTAGTCTGTCTAGCCTTGCGGTAAGCGAGCGACTTGTGCAACGCCCTGCTTGCACACAAGTGCCGGCTGTCATTCATCCTGATCCCCATTGAAATCTGCCACACTTTAGTTGATGGAGAGTTTAATTAGTAGTGATCTTAAGACTGCAGCTACTTAACTAGCGTTTAAAGGTCGCTCACGCAATCGTTGAAGCCGTGAAGCTACTCTCGCAACTTAATAAATAGAATCCATTGGCTCAATTTTGTTTTATTATCTAGCACTTACCAGACTATTACTAGAGCACTTCCTACAACTTTTTGTATCAAAGAGTAAATTAGAGATTTTAAAATAACTTTACAAATGCTGTGATATTGTGAACCAAGTCTGGTGGAAAATTTGCATTTTTTTTTATCTGGTGATAATTGAGAGGTCATATAATTTAGAATATCTCTATTAATGACGTGAGTATAGTTATAATTGCCACTGTTTACTATTTTTGTTGATCAGTACATAAAATAGTAACGCTTTATTTGCTCAATGTTATATGTTTAGGGTGACCATTACTAAGAACTTATATTTTCAGTGTTACTTGTTACTTTGAAGAAAAAAAAAAAAAAATAGATTAAAATAATGTATGATAGATCAAAAATATAAGTAAACACCAAATCGAGCATAGCTTAATTTAAAAGTCTTAAAAAGCTCATTACAGAGATGAATCGCCCTCCATAAAAATGCATTAAAATATTGTAATATACAACTATTATATCATTTAAATGCAATACTTTCTTGATAGCTGCAAGACTCCTACCATAGCTAATATAAAGACTAGTCAGCATAGTGAGATAGTATAATTATATATATATATATATATATATATATATATATATATATATATATATATATATAAAATAATTGCATGTATGCTAGGATAACTCATAAAATGTAGTAAATGCAGAAGGAAGAATAAGTATGGTAACAAAAGCAATGATCCTCATAGCTTTGCTATGGTCAAAATGGTATTTATTTGTCTGTTAAGACTTTTTTTTGTCATTCCTTCTATTCTCTGCTCAATTACATGGTTTAATACCAAAACAAAGGAAAAGTCTTCTTGATCTTGCTTGGCTTAAAGGGACTTAATACCCAAATGTTAAAACATTTGAAAATGATGCAGCATAGCTGTAAAAAGCTGACCAGAAAATGTGACCTGAACATCTCTATGTAAAAAAGGAAGATATTTACCTAAAAATGTGCTAAGTATTCACACCCCACTCACTGTAAAGAGACTATAAGCAACCAATCAGAATGCTAGTCCCAGGACTTGCAAGAGAGTGTGTATCTGGCATGTACAGGCAAAATGTAATTACAAATAAAAAGGGTGCTTTTTCAGCAGACACTATAGATTTTTAAAAATATATATATATCAGTTAATCTTAAAGAGTATAACAGTTAGTCACAAGAATGCATATGCAAATTAAAATATTTAATACAAGTATTTAATAAAAAAGAATAGAAAATTATAAATGAGTCCCAAATAAATAAAAGAAGCCACCTTAGTTGATTATCCAGACAAGTGTTTTGTCAATATTTTCCTTTAGACATTACGGCTCAAATATGCCAAATACATAAACCACTGTATTAGCGTAATTGCACTGTTCCGATATATTCTCCCCACCAGCTTTACTGGTCTTTAGAAACTGAGCTGTATCGGTTAAACAGGGTAAAGAAAACCGCTTAACGTTACCTCACCACTGTATGTGTCAACCACCCCAAGACTGTAATCCCTCCTTGGAAGGTAAAATAAGCAGCTCCTCCCAGCGTTATTCACTCTTTGAGTAGGGATTTCCTGCTGCTCTGTTTGAATCACCTGCGTGTGTGATTGGAAATGCGGCCGACCACCTGACCCTTTAACATTTGATTAATCCTCAAAATGTGTAACCTCTACAGACCCCATCATGCTGGCATGTGCAGGCACACTCAAATTATTTTCCTATTTAGTTTAAGAAAATCTGCTCTAATAAGGTTTCAGTGAAAACTCATGAGGTCACAGCAAAGCAATGCATGACCTTAGCACTGCTGATTGGCTATTGTTTTATTTTTATTTTATTTTTTAACTTGCAGCTAGACAGCAGTTGAAGTATAACTGTTAACAGAGCATTTACCCATTGTGAGGTAAAATATCTTCCCCTTTTACATAGAGAAGTTCAGGTGATATTTTCATGTCAGCTTTATACAGTTATGCTGCATTACTTTCAAGTGATTTAGCATATGAGTATTATGTCCTTTTAAGTGATTTTTTTTTGTGTGTGCAATATTGATTTCCTTCGACATGGAGTGATCCGAGTGAATAAAGGTTTCTTCATTAGTGCAATAAAAAGTTTTCAGTTCTTTTGCAAAACAAAGTGATCCCATTCCTCTATGGAAGCTACATTTAGTGGTACGGGTTTTGAATCTTTGTACAAATTGTCATTAACGTTAAAACAATACTGCTGGTGGCTTCACCCACAAATAGTTGTGCTTCTGAGCTGGGTGTTGTTCTTTTTGTTTTTCCTTATCTAGTCTTCCATTATCATAAGTAAAATAGTAATTTTAAGGTTGGGGATCTTTTGCTCTGTTCAACAAGGGAGCCCATAAATATCATAAGGAAATAAGGAAGTCTGACTTTCTTCTTTGTCTCTAGAATAGAGGCAAAAAGACTAGAACTTTGTTAAAGTTAGCTCTCCCAATCAAATCGACAACTCAGAGGTAGCCGAGAAACAGCATTTAGTGAAAAGTCTTCTGCAACGCTTGTATCAAGAGATCTAGGCAGATGTTTCTTTCCCATCCTTGGTTTCATATCATTCGTATTATTCATTTGAAGTGTATGAATATATTCTAAAGCACTTAAACATAGGTGCATTATATCATAGTACAAACTACAAAAGGCAACAAGTAAAAACTGTGAAGAGACTAAGAGACCTGCCCCTGAGCGGCTTCCTCATGTAGTTCATATATGAAAAGGTAATATACATGCTAAAGCTGCTCAAACTTTGCCACTGACACCAATACTGCTATGATTTTATGAAAGTGGAAAAAACAAGATTTTGTAAACTGAGACAGAGGGGCATATGTATCAAGCTCCGAATGGAGCTTGATGCCCCGTGTTTCTGGCGAGTCATCAGACTCACCAGAAACAGCAGTTATGAAGCAGCGGTTAAAAAGACTGCTGCTCCATAACCTGTCCACCTGCTGGTGCAATGGTGCAATGCAATGCTGAATACGGCGAGCGTACTGCTAGTCGTATTCAGCGAGGTCTGGCGGACCTGATCCGCAGTGTCGGATCAGGTCCGCCAGACCTTGATAACTATGGGCCAGAGAATGAAAGAGAGATGGAGAAGTAACAGGAGAAAGAACAAAATACAGAAAAAGAAAGCTAGAAAGAAATCGAGAGACAGAGAGAGAGAAAAGAGAAAGAGATAAAGAAAGAAAAGGAACAAAAGAAACAAAAGAGAGACCGAGAAAAAAAATTGAGAATGAGAGAAAGAAAAATATAATAATGAAAGAAAGACAAAAGGGAGGAAGAAAAAAAGGAGGAGAAAAAAGACCAAAAGGGAAGAAAAAGAAAAGAAAATGAAAACAAATACAAGAAATGTCAAATCAGTTATGTGAGTACATATCACATGCTAGTGAAAAGGAATGAAAGAGGAAATATATTGCTTTAATAAATTATAATCTCTTTCCCACAGGAAAAGCAAACATCTGTACACTATCTGTATGCACAACATATTAGGAGGAAAAAGACTGCTAAAATGTTGCAAATGTTGCGTATGGAGAAATAACAGCATTGTGACTTTCACCAGATTAAAATCTTAGTTAATAATTTACATTAAGCACTTCTTCCCACATATCAGCTGTTGTTAAAATGTCAGTAGCTACAGATATTACATTTTTGCAACTGTACACACACAACATATATTTTAACATCAAAAACACACAGCAATTAAATGAACGCTGGGATGCTTTTAGCCATTGCTTTTAGCCATGGAAGTTAGCCACAGAGCTTAGATTAAGACAAGTTGTTTTTCAGATCACAAATATTAAAAAGTTGCATTTATAGTACTGTACATTTTTATCTGACAAACTAGCAACAGAATTTTTTAATCTTTTCAGTAAAAGTTTGTTCACTGGAATACATTGTGTGCTGTCTTCAGTTCGCTGAAATGATTAATGAGCATATGTTGAGGCTTCTAAATTTCAGTTTCAAGTGCAACAGAATCTAAATACCACATTTCAGATTTCCTGAATGCAAACTGTAGGCAGTATGACATTTCACCGTTTTGTTACAATGATCAAAGTCATAAGGGCATCTAACTGTACAAGTCCATTTCATGCCAATAGATTTATCTGAAACCAAGCCCACTGAAACAGAGAAATATCAATTATGAAAAAGACAGCTTTTGATATGGTTTGAAATTATTGCAGTCACCTATTCCAGTGTTTCTCAACCGCGGTCCTCAAGAACAGGCCAGGTTTTTATTATAGCTGAACGAAAGCGCAGGTGAAATAATCAGCTGATGGGTTAGAGTAGGTTAGTTACCATGGTTACTAATCAGCTGATTATTTCACCTGTGCTCTAGTTCAGCTATAATGAAAACCGGGCCTGTTGGGAGTACTTGAGAAACACTGACCTAAACAATATAGTAATCTCAAGTGTAATATAAGAATGGAAAAAATAATAATTCTGCTAAAATACACATTTAAATTAACAGTTTCTGATGCCAAAAAATAAATGAATCTTTATACATTAGAGTATAAAGACAGCAATAAATCATGCAGTGAGCCATTGTACCATAAATATAAGTGTGTTTCCAAATCATTTTAGCCCAAAGAAATAATATATAAATTTGCACTATAAAAAGTCTATAATTACAGAAAAGCTTAACGATTCCAGTGGGATATTTGTGTTCTAAAGTGAGTGTTTAGGTATTTTAAATAAACAATAAAAGGGGTATTGATTTTATCTATGCTTTTTAGAAAACTAAGCTTTAAAACACTTTCATAAGAATAATGTAACATAAAGATCAGCAAGTTATTTTAAAAGTCTTTCAGGATGATGGGTTTTGGTAAAGAAGCGAAAGAACAGCCCTGAGACGTATTTTATAAATAGCTAAAAATGATTGTGACTGGTTACATAACAGTGAACTGTCTGCAACCTATATACAACCTCTAAAACATTTTAAACTTTATTTTTCTGATAAGAAATCAATAGTTGCACATGTCCACTCTAAAATGTAATAAGGGTATTAGAGGAACATGAAAAGGAACAGCTTTCACCAGTTTTGTTCCTCTTTCCATGGAGTATAGCAACACATGGTTACAAGCTTGTCCCAGGGTGAAGATATAAAGAATTTGATCTCATCTAGTTTCTGCTGCTGCAAGATACTCATTAACTCAGAATAGCTGGTCTCCCTATGAGCAGGGCTGCCATCAGGGGGTAACAGGGGTGACTCCTGTCAGGGGCCCAATGGGTCAGGGGGGCCACATGAGGCAAGAACTAAAAAAAAAAAGCCAGTGGGTACTGCAACAGAGTGCTAATTGAGCATGGGAAATGCTATTACAAGTAGAAAAGTATAAGCATTTGAGAGGATTTCTGAGTGTGCACTAAACCACTATGCACAGTGTGAGACATAATTGTAATTAGTGTGAGTGGACCCTGCGCTAATATCTGTACCTCTAGCTCCCCTCGAAAGGTTCCCTAGTAAACCTCAAAATTAAGAATAATAAAAGTGATGAGGCGAGCGCCAAAACAGGTTGAGATAGATGGGCGAAAGACTTAAGAATACCCTAGACTTCTAAATAACAGTAAAATATACAATTTTAATACATAGCATTCAAATACAATAAAAATACAATAAAATTCATGGATTCATGTTTGACAGAAATATGATACAATAATGAAAGTGCAGTAATAAAACCACATATAAAAACAATCGGCTAGATTTAGAGTTCTGCGTTAGCCGTCAAAAGCAGCGTTAAGGGGTCCTAACGCTGCTTTTGGCCGGCGGCTGGTATTTAGAGTCAGGCAGGAAAGGGTCTAACGCTCACTTTCAAGCCGCGACTTTCTATACCGCAGATCCCCTTACGCCAATTGCGTATCCTATCTTTTCAACGGGATCTTCCTAACGCTGGTATTTAGAGTCTTGGCTGAAGTGAGCGGTAGAGCCTCTACCGACAAGACTCCAGCCGCAGAAAAAAGTCAGTAGTTAAGAGCTTTCTGGGCTAATGCCGGTTTATAAAGCTCTTACCTACTGTGCTCTAAAGTACACTAACACCCATAAACTACCTATGTACCCCTAAACCGAGGCCCCCCCACATCGCCGCCACTATAATAATTTTTTTAACCCCTAATCTGCCGACCGCACATCGCCGCCACCTACATTATCCCTATGAACCCCTAATATGCTGCCCCTAACATTGCCGACACCTACATAATATTTATTAACCCCTAATCTGCCCCCCCAATGTCGCCGCTACCTTACCTACACTTATTAACCCCTAATCTTCCGACCGGACCTCGCCGCCACTCTAATAAATGTATTAACCCCTAAACCGCCGCACTCCCGCCTCGCAAACCCTATAATAAATAGTATTAACCCCTAATCTGCCTTCCCTAACGTCGCCGCCACCTAACTTCAAGTATTAACCCCTAATCTGTCGACCAGACCTCGTCGCTACTATAATAAATGTATTAACCCCTAAAGCGAAGTCTAACCCTAACACCCCCTAAGTTAAATATAATTTTATTCTAACTAAATAAATTAACTCTTATTAAATAAAGTATTTCTATTTAAAGCTAAATACTTACCTGTAAAATAAACCCTAATATAGCTACAATATAATGAATAATTATATTGTAGCTATTTTAGGATTTATATTTATTTTACAGGCAACTTTGTATTTATTTTAACTAGGTACAATAGCTATTAAATAGTTATTTACTATTTAATAGCTACCTAGTTAAAATAATTACAAAATAACCTGTAAAATAAATCCTAACCTAAGTTACAATTAAACCTAACACTACACTATCAATAAATCAATTAAATAAATTACCTACAATTACATACAATTAAATAAACTAAACTACAAAAAACAAACACTAAATTACAAAAAATAAAAAAAGATTACAAGAATTTTAAGCTAATTACACCTACTCTAAGCCCCCTAATAAAATAAAAAAGCCCCCCAAGATAAAAAAATTTCCCTACCCTAATCAAAATCAAAAAAGTTAACAGCTCTATTACCTTACCAGCCCTTAAAAGGGCTTTTTGCGGGGCATGCCCCAAAGAAATCAGTTTTTTTTGCCTGTAAAAAAAAAAGCACAATACCACCCCCCCACATTACAACCCACCACCCACATACCCCTACTCTAACCCAAACCCCCCTTAAATAAACCTAACACTACCCCCTGAAGATCTCCCTACCTTGAGTCGTCCTCACCCAACCGTGCACCGATGGACCAAAAGAGGGCATCCGGAGTGGCAGAAGTCTTCATCCTATCCGGGCAGAAGAGGACATCCGGACTGGCAGACATCTTCATCCAAGCAGCATCTTCTATCTTCATCCATCCGACGAGGAGCGGCTCCATCTTCAAGACCTCCGGCGCGGAACATCCTTCTTCAACGACGACTACCCGACGAATGAAGATTCCTTTAAGTGACGTCATCCAAGATGGCGTTCCTCGAATTCCGTTTGACTGATAGGATTCTATCAGCCAATCGGAATTAAGGTAGGAAAAATCTGATTGGCTGATTGAATCAGCAATCAGATTCAAGTTCAATCGGATTGGCTGATCCAATCAGCCAATCAGATTGAGCATGCATTCTATTGGCTGTTCCGAATGTGTTAGGTTTATTTAAGGGGGGTTTGGGTTAGAGTAGGGGTATGTGGGTGGTATTGTGTTTTTTTTTTACAGGCAAAAGAGCTGATTTCTTTGGGGCATGCCCCGCAAAAAGCACTTTTAAGGGCTGGTAAGGTAATAGAGCTGTTAACTTTTTAAATTTAGATTAGGGTAGGGAAATTTTTTTATTTTGGGGGGCTTTGTTATTTTATTAGGGGGCTTAGAGTAGGTGTAATTAGCTTAAAATTCTTGTAATCTTTTTTTATTTTTGTAATTTAGTATTTGGTTTTTTTTGTAGTTTAGTTTATTTAATTGTATGTAATTGTAGGTAATTTATTTAATTAATTTATTGATAGTGTAGTGTTAGGTTTAATTGTAACTTAGGTTAGGATTTATTTTACAGGTAATTTTGTAATTATTTTAACTAGGTAGCTATTAAATAGTAAATAACTATTTAATAGCTATTGTACCTAGTTAAAATAAGTACAAAGTTGCCTGTAAAATAAATATAAATCATAAAATAGCTACAATATAATTATTTGTTATATTGTAGCTATATTAGGGTTTATTTTACAGGTAAGTATTTAGATTTAAATAGGAATACTTTATTTAATAAGAGTTCATTTATTTTGTTAGAATAAAATTATATTTAATTTAGGGGGGTGTTAGGGTTAGGGTTAGACTTAGCTTTAGGGGTTAATACATTTATTATAGTAGCGTTGAGGTCCGGTCGGGAGATTAGGGGTTAATACTTGAAGTTAGGTGGCGGCGACGTTAGGGAGGGCAGATTAGGGGTTAATACTATTTATTATAGGGTTTGCGAGGCGGGAGTGCGGCAATTTAGGGGTTAATACATTTATTAGAGTGGCGGCGAGGTCCGGTAGGAAGATTAGGGGTTAATAAGTGTAGGTAAGGTAGCGGCGATGTTGGGGGGGCAGATTAGGGGTTAATAAATATTATGTAGGTGTCGGCAATGTTAGGGGCAGCAGATTAGGGGTACATAGGTATAATGTAGGTTGCGGCGGTGTACATAGCGGCAGATTAAGGGTTAATAATATAATGCAGGTGTCAGCGATAGCGGGGGTGGCAGATTAGGGGTTAATAAGTGTAAGGTTAGGGGTGTTTAGACTCTGGGTTCATGTTAGGGTGTTAGGTGCAGACTTAGAAACTGTTTCCCCATAGGAAACAATGGGGCTGCGTTGGGAGCTTATCGCTGCTTTTTTGCAGGTGTTAGGTTTTTTTCATCCCAAACTGCCCCATTTTTTCCTATGGGGGAATCGTGCACGAGCACGTTTTGCCAGCTTACCGCTACCGTAAGCAACGCTGGTATTGAGGGTTGAAGTGGCGGTACATTAGGCTCAACGCACCCTTTTTGGAGCCTAACGCAGCCACTCAGACAACTCTAAATACCAGCGTTGTCTTAAGGGTGCGTTGGGAATAAAAGCAGTGTTAGCTACGTGGGTCTTTACCGACAAAACTCTAAATCTAGCCGAATGTTATGCAACTATGTCTGAGTGGTAAGTCTGATGGAAACTTCCCCATAAAAATATGTGATAATGTGAGGAAATTGGTAGGTATAAGTTCCAAAGAGTCCCAGTCCTACATTAGTCCCAGTTCAAAAAAGTCTTAACCTTAGTATCCGTGGAAATGAAAAAATACAAATATAGGTTAAAACAAGGAAAAACAGCTATTAAAAAAAGAAAAATGGCTGTGAGAAAATCTTGGGTGTGATTGATCACAAGAAAAACATAGTTAAAAATGTGAAAAAAAATAATGACTAAAAAAACTTCATTAGAAAATGTGAAAAAGTAAGTGAAAAAAGTTGTTAGTGTAGAAAAAATAATAGTGAACTCCTTATTTCTTTAAAATCTGTGGATATCTCCAATGTGTATACAAGCTCTCCTAAAATGACCTATTGGTGAAGAAAACAAAAACAATAGTTTTTTTAGGGATTCTTGTCAATGTGGATACTAATATCTGCAATCCCCATTGACAAGAATCCCTAAAAAAACGATTTTAGGAAATTGATGTTATGAAATTAACTCACTGGCACTATCTGAGAATTTCGACAATTTAAATAAGAACTGATATGTCTCTACATGGAGACCAATTACAATATCAAAGAACTGACCCATTTTACACTATAAACATCCTCTATAAAATACACCTACTTTTCGACTCCTTTTAAAACTACACCATTATATGTCAGTAAATGCCTCATAAACAAGTGAGTCTAGAAAGTTATAGTCGGCTATTTCAGCCCATTTATGTTTACCCTTTAGTTATTCTGTTCTGAGTCTACACAACTGTTTTTTAATCTATTTATAGTTCATCAATTTGTTTTTATGATGTTTTTATGATGTTGTTTGCATTGATAATTCTAGAACATATGAGAATATAATCCATTTTGTGCATAAAAAGCGCACTCACCATGTGAGTCCAACAAATACCATCTAAGAATATGTACTCTGAGATTATTATATGCATATAATGCCAACAGTCTATATAAGTGTTTTAGTGTACCAAGTTTATCAACTAGTTTTATGAAGTTAAAATTGTTGTTTTAATTGATTAGACCCGTAGATCAATGCGACTATTATCCATATGTCTGAGGCACAAATTTAATTTTGCAATCCAATTAGGTATCGAAACTCAAAATGGTAGACGATACCGACAACAGAAGTTTTAGTTTTGTTTCCCATTAACAACATCCGGTCAAAATCGAAACCGGAAGTGCTCACTCCGGAAATTACATTGTGCATCCGGAACCGGAAAGGACATTCCAGAAGTGACGCTAAACACTGCAAAACTGGAAATGTAATTTCGTAAGTAGTACTTAAGATCAAAATCAGAAGAATAACCCATAGCTTACGAATTGTGAATGGCACCTAGAAATAAGGTAACAGGATATTTTTAAATAGACATAGGATCACTGTGAGTAGGGACATTAGAGAGCGTGCCCATACCCATGAATGCAATTCACAGGAAGGAGGTGGGGCATAATTTCATCACCAAAACCAACACTAATGATTGGATACTGTACCCTACATATATCTTATTAGCTTACTTGGTTATTCAGTCTTGATAAAGGACTAATTTTAGGCCGAAACGCGTCAACATAACCACAAGTAAGCCAATTACCTATATTTGAATTTTAAGGTTTATATATTCTGCAGCATTGTTTTTGTTTTCTTCACCAATAGGTCATTTTAGGAGAGCTTGTATACACATTGGAGATATTCACGGATTTTAAAGAAATAAGGAGTTCACCATTATTTTTTCTACACTAACAACTTTTTTCACTTACTTTTTCACATTTTCTAATTAAGTTTTTTATGTCATTACATTTTTTCACAATTTTAACAATGTTTTTCTTGTGACCAATCACACTCAAGATTTTCTCACAGCAATTTTTTCACAGCCATTTTTCTTTTTTTAGTAGCTGTTTTTCCTTGTTTTAAACTATATTTGTATTTTTTCATTTCCACGGATACTAAGGTTAAGACTTTTTTGAACTGGGAGTAATTTAGCACTGGGACTCTTTGGAACTTATACCTACCAATTTCCTCACATTATCACATATTTTTAAGGGGAAGTTTTCATCAGACTTACCACTCAGACATAGTTGCATAACATTGTTTTTATACAGTGTGAGACATACTTGGCACTTTGTTTGTACAGTGTGTGCCTGAGTCAGATGGCAGATCACTTTCATTTGCAGAGGAGGTAGGACTTACTTAGCAAATGTTTTTTATTTCTTTGTGCAATTTTGGGTTGTAACTTCAGTGTGGTAGTAGTTGTATGGTGGGGCCAGGGGTCCATAAAAACACATTTTTTTAGCAGCAGTGTATTTATGATTATTTGACAATGCTGTATAAATTCTATATTTAAAACCATGCATAAATGTTTCCTCCTCAATACACAAATGGTAGGTGCCCTTTTGGCAGATATATATATATATATATATATAAAATCCAAAGACAGCAGAGCGCATCGTAGCGCAAAAAGACTCCTCAGTGGGTAAAATTTCACATTTATTAAAGAAGAGTAAAAGCATAACAGCTATCACCAGCTGATTAAAGCACTCAATATAAAAACAGACACAATGTCAATGGTCAGGACCTCACGCAGACATGTTTCGTGCGGTTGCGCACTTGGTCACTGCTTGAATGCAGTCCTGACCGTCCATTGCTTTATAGCACTTTTTGTTAAAGGAACAGTTTATGTATTTGCAACATTGTGTCTTTTTTCTTTTCCTTGTGTGATACGAGTATGTTATGTTTATTATTTACAAAGTAACCTTATAATGCAATTATACAATTATCCCTTTTTATAGTTCTCCCTTTTTGGAATTTAGATAAACATATTTTGTAAATTTTTATGCATACAATATCAAATAAATGTATGAAGAATATTTGCATATCATTTATATGCTATATCTATCTTGAATTACTTTGTAGTATGGGACATTAGTATGATGTTTTTAGAACAGAGAAAATAATGATGAGTATTTTTTATATTCTAACTTACAAATAGGTCTAAATCTCTTCTTATATTCATACCTAGTGGATTACTAGTTCTTAGTGTAAATATCCAAAAGACCTCACATTTATTCAGTTTGTCTTCCCTGTCTCCCCCACGTTTCCATATGGGAACATGATCTATTCGCTGAATTTTTAACAAGGAGGCATCAGAGTTGTGACAGGCTTTAAAATGTCTGGATACCGGAGTATCCGTGTCATCATCCTCAATAGATCTTAAATGTTGTAGAAATCTATCTTTGATACTGCGTTTCGTTTTGCCTCTCTTGGATATTAAATCAACTACTTTGCTAGTTATCACTTTCAGGACTGGATCTGAATATAGAATAGGAATTTTTTCTTTCATGATTTTGCTGATGTTTTTAAAATCTGTGCTATAGGTAGTAATAAACATAGGTTTATCTTTATCTCTAGAATCAGAGTTTTTTATTTTATAATTAAGCAACTCCTCCCTTGTCTTGTGTTGTATACTCTCTTTAGCCTTAGTTAATATATTCTCATTATAACCTCTTTGTTTTAGTCTTTCAGTTATTATCTCACATTGTTTTGTATAGTCTTCATTATTGGAACAGTTTCTTTTGGCTCTGATAAATTTACCTTTATGGATGCCTCTTAGAACATGTCTCGGATGACATGAATTATATTGTAATGTGGTATTTCCAGCTGTTGGCTTTCTGTAAAGTGTGGTTATTATTTCTTCATTTACCAGATCTGCTTGTAACTTCAGATCCAAAAAATTGATGATTTCTGAGTTATATTCTCCCACAAATTTTAAACCACAATCATTCTGGTTAAGATAACTGCAAAAGCATTCTGCTTCTGTTGAGTCACCATCAAAGATGAAAAGCAAATCGTCTATATATCTAAAAAAGTGTATAACTCTTTCCTTGAAGGGGTTTCTCTCTCCAAAGACGTGGAATATATATATATTACATTCCAGTTTACTGCCCATTTATGCAAGGAATTTCCAGATGCAAGGAGGCATTTTATCTAAGATTTTTACATCTGCATAAAACGTTATACTCTTAGACTAAGATTGCTCAGTGTTTGAAATGAGATTTAACCAGATCTAATGGTATGAGTACCACAGCTTATGGTTCCACCAAGACCATATAGAGTACAGTATTTTCAAAATCTGATACAGCTGACAGATGGGAACATTTGTACACTATATTTGAAGTGGTGCTCTTGGTTGGAGAAAATGGTGGGGGGGGGGGGAACAAACATGTCAACCTTTCAAGAGTACTTTTCTTCATCTAGCCATCTACCCAGATCCTTAATGTACAATTTTGAATTCACAGAATTATTTTTGTTTGCACATTTACATGTTTCCCCCTGTGAGAGTTTCTGTGGGTGTCTGCGTTTATGTTTTTGTGCTTTGGTTTGTGTCTCTATGAGTGTGTATGTATTTTTTCTGTGGGTCTCTCTGTGAGGGTGGGTGTGTATGTCTTTGTGCATTTTCTGTGGATGTCTGTGAGGGTGTGTGCAGATGTCTTTGAGCTTTTTCTATGGGTGTCTCTGTGAGGGTGTATGTATGTCTGTGTATTTTCTCTGGATGCCTCTGTGAGGGTGTGTGTGCATGTCTGTGTTTTCTGTGGATGTCTATGTGAGTGTGTGTGTGTATGTATGTGTGTATGTCTGTGTTTTCTGTGGATGTCTCTGTGAGGGTGTGTGTTTTCTGTGGGTGTCTCTGTGAGGGTGTGTGTATGTCTTTGTGTGTTTTCTGTGGATGTATGTCTTTGTGTGTTAATAGTGGAGTACACCTAGCACCTACTAAATAAGACCTCTGGCTATGATAATTTGACACCTAGTTGTCAAAATGGAAAGATGAAACTAATGGAAAGATCACTTTGGTATACCTTGTATGTCTTTGTGTGTTTTCTGAGGCTGTCTCTGTCGGTGTTTCCTTGGGTGTATGTGCAAGTTTAAGTTTGTGTGTGTGTGTGTGTGTGTGTGTTAGGACATTTTGACCTTACTACTGATTATTCACATCTTTCTACAGATTTTGAGACTAACAAGACCTTTCCAGAAGTCACCAATCCACCATTAAACCTTTAAATTAGGCAGTTCAGGGCCCTTCCTTTCATCCACTACATGCTGTTGTCATCATTTACTTGGCATCTTCCTTTACAAAAAGATAATCAGAACTCCATATTTTGTTTTCTAAATCTCCTTTTTTTTTTTTTTTACAAAACTGTAGTTTACCTCATTACTTGTCAGGTCAATGTAAACAAGTGCTGAGTGTCTGTTTGGGTGCCTGTGCGTGTCTGCTATATTGTCTATATGTGAATCATTATGTGTGAGTGTGAGTGTGTTTTTCAGTGTATGAGTGTGTCTGTGTGTGTGTATGTTACTACCTTTACAACATTTCCAAGTTTAAATAGACACTTAAGAATAAAGTGCATATACGTTTTAGTCACTTGGTCAAAAATTGCACATGTCAATGGAGGTGGGGGGGGACGACTGATAAATGGTTAAGTCAGGGGCCCCAAAATTTCTAGTGGCGGCCCTGCTTATGAGTGTCAACACAAAGATAACATTCAAGAATATCTCTCTTTTTGCTTGACATGGGGAAATTGTCATGGCTCTATTTTCACTATAGTCTCCTCAATCAGGAAGTTGTATAAACTCTATATATAGATGCTACTTGCTTGAGTAAGTTATTTTAATATACATTCACATCTAATTTTGCATACATTTCTTTCTTCTTTTTTATCTATCGATGCACTGCATATTTTCAAAGCAGTTGCATTTGGCAAGATAAAACAGCTAACCTGCAGACATAACATACTCAGAGAATACAAAGAAACCTGTGAGAAAACCTAAGGGACTCCTTATGCCCAGCCCACATGCCAAGGTTTAAAGAACTTGCACTTTATACTGTTTGCATTTTACACTACATTGTACATTAAATACAATTTTTTACAGCATGTACAAAATATTTTTTTTTAGAATTTTGCCAATTTAAATTTGATATATATATATATATATATATATATATATATATATATATATATATATATATTTACACATTATGTGTATTCTTAATATGATTTTTATTTATACTTTGATTACAGTTTTTAAATCCAACTTTTAATGTGCTTATTTCATTGAACTGTTAGAATGTTCATGGATATTAATAATTAATATTACAACAATATTAACGAATCAATCACACACGTGACTAATTAGCATAATTTAGTTAATGAGTTTGAACTAAACTTCATTTCATAAAATGATACCATATATCTAATGCCTGATTATCTGGCCTAGCTCAATCATCAATTAATCAAATATGTGAACTAGAAGCCTTATAATGATTAATCGACTATCCAGCACTTATCAGCCAATACAAAGTAGCTCAAATTTAATATAACCCTAGAATACTTATAATAATTTCAATTACTTCAGCAATATTTAATAACAAACCTTTTAGTCTCAAAGGCTAATTTAATTTCCTATAGACTATACATAATATCATCCTTTAAGGTTCATTTTTTTTTACATTTAAAAATTTTGGTTATGCCCCCTAGCGATATACACAGCTATCAAACCAAATACTTGTAGTAAACAGGTCATACTCTTTTTGGACAAAAATTAAAAAGTGGCGTCCCTCAAGGTTCAGTAACGGACCCAATTCATTTAAAAACATTTTTTTATATAAAAAACAATTGCAAAAGACTGAATAACAACATCTACAAAAACTAATCTACAAAAATGGAAAATGTGCTTTAAATATCATGCTACTGACATGTAGGTGCATTATTTTTCATTCTAAAATCACATTCTTTTCTAAAATATAAAATCTGATTTAGAAACAAAAATAAATCAATTAATTGGATTGCAAATGTAACTTTAATGAGACTATATTATAGAGCAAAACGGTAGTATATAGAAAATAGATGGAAATAATAACATCATTTTACAGTAAGGAAAATTTTGACATTAACCAGCCATTGTGTAAACCAGCAATTGTTTCCATACCAACCAGTCTATTCAGAGACATTAAAAAGCCTATAAAACATGATAGAAAAATTACTTCTCTTAAGACAGAGCAATTTATCACAATCACAAAGAACTTTGGATTACAGAAATTCATGTTCTTAAAGCTGGGCATTCTAAAGGCCAAATAGGTTAAGCAAAAGCAATTAGGAAGATTTTTTATTTTCTTTTTTCCCCCAACATCATTGATCATCACTTCATTATCATATCTTGGACAGTACTGCTATAAAACTGCTGTATCTAATGGAAACCTCTAGCAATTCAACTACAAGGTTTACATAAATTCAGTTGAAACACATCTAGACCTTCTTTTAATACATTATAAATTTCACTGTAAAATCTAACAAGGATCTCAACACTTTTAGGGGCCGATCATGATCGTCAGACATCAATGAATGCCGACAACATACGCTGTCGGAATTTAACATTGCACAAGCAGTTCTGTCAATCAACCCGATCGTATGCGATTGGGTTAAATGCTGTCCGCCACTTCAGAGGCGGCGGACAAGTTAAGGAGCAGCAGTCTTAAGATCGCTGCTTCTTAACTGCAGTTTCCGGCGAACCTGAAGGCTTATGCGTAAACAGGGCGATTAGGGGCCATTCGGCCCTTGTTAAATCGGCCCCTGTGGCTCAATCCTACTCTCAAAAAGCATGTAATATTTTTTTTATTACATTAATATTCAGTTTGATATATTAAAGCCACTTTCAATATTCAAAATATAAATGGAATCTTGAAGCAACTTGAAGAATGTTACTAGTAGAACATCTCTTGCTCCAAATAAAATTTAATCTGCCATGGTAGAAAAATGTAATAATGTTATATATTTTCTTACAAAAATATCTGCATCATCATTTGCCAGAGAGAAAGAAGGTAAACTTGCAGTTGCCACGGATGCAGTTGGCTCTTTCCGGTTGCTGGGGTGGTTGCTATGGACGCGGCTGTGTTCTGGGCACACTTGCTGCAACGTCATCCCTTTGAGCCTTCTGGAACTGTTCCTTGGCATTAACCTGGGGCTATGTAAGTACCTTTGTTCCCTACTTATATTGCCCAAGTATAGGTGTTGCTTTTTGTGCTCCTGGGTGCTGTGTACTTTATAACTGAATTGCCATTATGTTACTGAACTCTGCCTGTCTGACTACTCTGCTTGTTTAACCCTTAAAGTGCTGGATTGCCATAACATTGCTTAACTCTGCTTGTCTGACTACTCTGCTTGTTTAACCCCTAAAGTACTGGATTGTTTATACTGTTGCTGTCTTACCACTCTGGCTGCTTAAATCCTGAACTGTTGGATTGCTATACTGGTACCGAACTCTGCCTGCCTGACCATTCTATTGGTTTATCCCTGAACTGTTATATTACTGGATTTCCTTTTGTTGCTGACTCCTGCCTGTTCCCAGTCCTTCTATTGGTTTACCCCTGAACTGCCTTTCTACTGGATTCCCTTCTGGTTGCTGCTAAGGACTACCCTGCCTACTGTGAGTACTGCTTACCTCATTTTACAAAACTTTCTCTGCTCTAGGATAGTTCCTATCATTCCACTTGACGCCGGGATAAGAAGACTACTGGCCAAGTTTGGTCTGATAGAGGAATATCCCACGAGCATTACAGTTATCAGCTGCACTAGACTTGTAATCTAACCTTTAGTGTTATGCTTGCCATGCTCACATGAATAACATAAATTATGCTTACCTGATCATTTTATTTTCCTCCGATGGAAAGAGTCCACAGCTGCATTCATTACTTTAGGGAAATAACAACCTGGCCACCAGGAGGAGGCAAAGACACCCCAGCCAAAGGCTTAAATACTCCTCCCACGTCCCTCATCCCCCAGTCATTCTGCTGAGGAACAAGGAACAGTAGAAGAAACATCTGGATGAAAAGGTGCTAGAAGAAGAAAAAAAGAGGCCCCCATAAAAAAGACGGGTGGGGATCTGTGGACTCTTTCTATCGGAAGAAAAGGAAATGATCAGGTAAGCATAATTTATGTGTTTTTTCCTAAATGGAAAGAGTCCACAGCTGCATTCATTACTTTTGGGAAAACAATACCCAAGCTATAGAGAACACTGAATGCCAAAACGGGAGGGTACAATAGGCGGCCCAATCTGAGGGCACGAGGCCTGAAAACCACTACCCAACAAAAAAAAAACACTTCACCCGAAGCCGAGAAAAACAGAAAGGGAAAAGGCCCCAAGGACACTGACCAGCAGATAGCCCGGAAACCTAGGTAGAGAACGCAACCTCAGATACAACTGAGCCAACAGTCCTCCGGAAGATACTGTCGCCCCACAGTCGGTCCCCACCACACACTCCTTACTAGCGAAGGGAACCCCCCGAAACTCTCAAAGGAATAAGGCACGTAAGAACCAAATGGGAACCGAGAGGTACCACAAACTCCATAAAAGGAAAAAAAAAAAACAAGATCACAAGCCCTAAAAGGGTCCTGACAACAAGGGGATGCAATGCACAATTTTAATAGAACCACAAGGTTTAGAACCAGAAGCATAACAGAGAAAAAGTTCTCCCAACATCCTGCAAAGATTTGGAACAGCTATCTAGCAGTCGGTCAAGGCGCAAACAGCTGTAGCTGGTTTCAAAGAGCAACCCTTCACTTGCCAGGCAGCAAGTCAACCAGAGCCTAGGAACAACTAAAAAAGGAAACCAAACATCATCCAAACTCAGAACCCTGAGGAGTTCTGGCAAAATTACATATAGCAGACCGAGACAAAACATCTGAATCAAGAACATGCAGCCATCCTCATGATGACACGGAGAAATGCTTGCTAAAAGCAGCTACCAAAAAGTAGCAATTTTTTTTTCCCTTTAATGGAAATCAAACCTGAGTTGTCTTAATCTGTTGCTCTAACCATTATACTAAGTCAGAGCACTGCCAAACCTCCCTTACAGAAGGTACATTTTAGGCAACCGAAACTGCCAGACTGACACATAGGACTCAAAATAAAAGGAAAGCCCAAAACCTCAACGAGGACCAATGCGCCTCCAAGATCTGAGATAACAACGGATCTCAGGACCTACCCCCAGCCGGGCCAACCCAAGCATCGGCAGGTCTGAAACCAGGGGACCAGAAAAGCCCCATGCTCAAACAACCAGCAGAAAAAAATGGCAACAACCATTACAGTAGTACTCGGGTGCCAACATGAAACCACATGGAGACCGTCAACAAGGCCTTAGACCTAGAGGTCTAGCTAAAGGCCCAACATAGATTCAACGCAGAGCCAGCAACTCTCCAAATGGACAGAACAACCCAGAGAGTGTACCTCTCTCTGAAATAGGTTAACCCATCTGACCTACCCTCCTGAAACCAGGAAAAGCCCCAAGATAGGGATCACACTTCCAAAGGAAGGATATAACCCCCCCAAGACATAGGGGGGCCAACAAGCAGGGCCAGAAGGACAGAGCACCTGCCCCCAGGACACAGCTGTAGGTTGAACCAAGAGAACAAAACTCCAACGCCCTCACCTGTAAGGAAGCCCCTGAAGATCTAACTGGCTAGCACACAGACAAGGTCCCATAGCTGCAGTGGTTCTACAGTGAACCCCCTTTGCTTGCAGCGCAGCTAAGTCATCACACTATTTCAGCAAGCCAATCAAGGGAACCGACCATAGGCAAAGAGCAAGCCCAGGGGCATCAGCACCCAGAAAAACCTGGTCTACTGAACCAGATCAACGAGCCCAATCAAAAGGCACTGCCCAAGTTTCCTGGAACCGGGGAACCCTGGACCAGCTCTAGATCCTAACAGTCTGGTACAGGATCCACAAAGGAAATGCTGAGTGAAAAACTCATCCACCGGAAGAACCAGAGCGAGAAGTCCGAGCCCCCCAAATAAACAAGAACCCGGAAACTGAGATCACCCATCTGATATAAAACCAGACTCCCGGGAGATACCATACAATGTCCAAAGTCAAATGGACAACAAGAAAAACTCACAAGTCCCGCCAGAAGACGAGACCACCCCTGGCCAGAGTCCATTGTTCCAAGGAGCTAAGGAAGCAAAGATTGAAACAAGGTCACTAGAGCCCTAGCCGCAACAGCCACCTACAACCAAGAGCAAGGGGATACCTTGAGGACAAAGTCACTCAAACAAAGGCTAGTCTCCACGTCACCCCCCAAAACTCAGAGGAGAAGAATAGAAGGATGCAGAGCATCCCCCAGCTCTGGGCAGAAATCTTAAACAGAGCTCAAGGAAACCACACTGCCCATGTCCCTACAAAGGACCCAACTCCCGAAGGGAACAGGTCCCCCTAAGAAACCCAAGGAACGGACGAAGTCCACAAGGTCTCAAGAAGAGGACCACATCAGAAACAAGTCCAAGGACAATTACAGAGCCTCAGAAAGCCAAACCGCTGAAACAGCGGTAAGGAGGCGCTAAGCCCCCAATCCTCCTCCGAGAGGAAAGAGACTCTAGGCCCCGAGGAAATCAGAGCAAAAAGAGTGATGCAGCAGAACTCCACTTACCCGGTCACCAGATTGAGTGCTCAATAAGGACTGACACAATCAACAGTCATGTGGATCTTCAAGAGTGTTTAGCTGAACTTGTAAAGAAAACAAGAAAACACACAAATAATAATGTGAGCACTCAGCGCCCCACCGGACCAGCCAGGCAGACAGGTGCCACGTGTCTGAAAAAGCCACAGGACAGAAGATCTGAATCCCAGCAGGACCAGCCACAGCTTGGGTCATAACTATCAAGATGGCTAAATCCTCCCTCAGAGGGGAAGGTAAAACAGACAAACCTAGGACTAACGTGTCCCTTAACAAGCTTCCGAAAAAGCAACCAGAGAGAATCGATCCCAGAAGTTCCCGAAGGAAACACATAATCGGAATTAAAAGACATCCTAACCGGATAAAGAAAATATAAGGCAACCCGTAGGTTAATGCCCAGGAAGAAAACAGGCATACCCGCAGGACCAGCCAAACGGAATCCTGATCTTTAAAAAAAAACTGGGAATGATCTCAATAAGCAGACAATTTTGGAAATTACGTCATCCCCTCATGTCTAATGAGGTGAGCCATTCAAAGTAAAATACTGCGGATTCCCGTATCCATTAAGGATAGGATCCTCCAATAACTCAAAAATGTGTGAGTAAAACGCGAAGACGCGCTGTTCTGTAATGAAAGGCACAACACTCAGGGAAAACTTCAACCACAGGGAACTGTATAGGCCCAACCACCCGGTAGAACCAGAATGATTGGGCATGAGCACAAATGCAAATAAATGTCTGGACTTTGCAGACGCATAATCGCCAAAAATATGTGAAAGCAAAAATGAGCTGCAACCTCCGGGGGGAACAAGCCCCCCTGTAAGGAGGGATAAACATAATCTGGGTTACCCACATGTGTAGTAGTAGGGAGCGGTAGAGAACTCGCCTCTTGGAGGACAGAACCCCTAGAGGCAGATGGCTCAGCAGACCCCTGATTCCCCAAGCCAGAGGAACAGGGCGCTCTATTACGGCATATCAAACATAACTGATTGACCTGTGTCAACGGGCCAAATCGCATTCTTCAAAAGTCAAAGAATCTGAATCTGAAATTTCTCAGCATCAGAATCCTCCATAGCTCGATAGAGAATATACTAATATATATACTAATATGGACTAATAAAAAACTTAAACGGCACCTGACACCCACAATGGCTGAGGCGCTCAATACCTCCTAGAATGGTGAGGACTGCAGAAATGGAAGACCAGAACATAAACACATCTAGTCACAAGGTGAACCGTACAGTCCAAAAAAAGCATGCCCAACCATAAGGTCACGTCACTTTCAAAGGCCTATTATATTCTAAGCCAAGAGCCCAGTTAACACGATACATAAGCAGATTGAATCACATAACAAACATGATTAACCCCCCCCCATTCAATATTATCCCCCTCGGGAAATATTAACCCTCGATTCCAAGATACCAAAGGAACCTCACTGAGGCCCTATAAATATACTTTATAAGTACCGCAAGATAGTTCCTTACAGGAAACATTAATAAGATACAATACATACTGATGAAGTAAAATTAAACGATCTTACCAGAATCTACGCCGTGAAACAGGAACACAGCCCTTCAAGTGTGACGAATAGTAGCAGTGCCTCCGCCATAGACTTGACAGAAAAAAGTAGGCAGCGAAATGAAGTTCGACAACGCTGATTGCCAAGGAGCTGTTAATATGAGTCGGCAAGGTTTCATAGAAAGACTCTCCCTGCATCTCCGGACTCTAACTTTCATCCAAGCTCTCACTGAGAGACCGACAGGATTACTTAAAACTCCCATCCCATGTCGAAGAGTACTACCCTCTATAAGAGAAAAAAACAACTTCTTACACTTCTCTGCCAACCTCCTGGGATGAAAGGCAAAGAATGACTGGGGGATGAGGGAAGTGGGAGGAGTATTTAAGCCTTTGGCTGGGGTGTCTTTGCCTCCTCCTGGTGGCCAGGTTCTTATTTCCCAAAAGTAATGAATGCAGCTGTGGACTCTTTCCATTTAGGAAGAAAATTTCTATAAGAATTATGGCTGACAAGAGTGGCCCATTACACGGTATTCACTATTATTTAAAGTTTAATAAGAAAATACAAAAATTTTTTAGTGATAATATTCATAGAGGAACATGTAATCCCTTTATCTTGTTTTCGGACTTAAATCTGGCTTTCTCTTATTAATGAAGTGTTGTGTTCAAACAGCCAAGGAGTATTGATATACAAGCAACACACTGACTTGTATCAGATTGTTAATTATTGTTGATACACCTTTTCATCCATAGTTGGAGCTTGATTTTTTTTAAAAGCCTCTTAGTTAAAGGGACACAGAACCCAAAATGTTTTCTTTTGTGATTCAAATAGAACATGCAATTTTAAACAACTTTCTAATTTACTCCTATTATCAATTTTTCTTCGGTCTCTTCCTTTCTTTATTTGAAAAAGAAGGCATCTAAGCTATTTATTTTGTTCAGAACCATGGAAAGCACTTGTTTATTGGTAGGTGAATTTACCCACCAATCAGCAAGAACAACACAGTGTGTTCACCAGAAATGGGCCGGCATCTACACTTACATTCTTGCATTTCAAATAAAGATACCAAGAGAATAAAAATAATTTGATAATAGGAGTAAATTAGAAAGTTGCTTAAAATTGCATGCTCTATCTGAATCACAATAGAAAAAAATGTAGGTTCAGTGTTCCTTTAAAGCTACTCAATTGCTATTTAAAAACCAGCAAAATTGCCACTTACGCATTTCGCTGTTGTGGCTCTATCAAAGTATGATCCACCTATCATGATGAGGATTATGAATTTATATGATCTCAAATCATGATGAGGATCATGAATTTATATGATCTCAAATAACTGCCAATCAAAAATGTGTATAGCTAATTTGATATCCTCAAATATATCTGAAGATAGTGTACAAGTGTGTATGTATGTGTATATAAATACATATATATATATATATATATATATATATATATATATATATATATATATATATATATATATTATTTTATTTATTTTTAAATACTTACCTGTCTTCAACTCCATTTTCCAAAGTATCTGCTGTTTAATGCTAGGCTGTTGGTGAGGCTGAATTCTTTCAAATAGCTTTTTGTAAGTATTATACACATCAGAAAATGACTGAGTGGGTCTAGGATTGAACCTGGCACCTTAATACAACCTATTTAATAGCTGCTGATATGCATGACACTACTAAAACTTATAATTAAGGCTATATTGCATGGGATTAGAATATAATCTAAATACATTTCAGCTACACGAGCACTGGATCATTTGCTGACTGGCTAGGTTGCATATTATTAGTGATTTTTTAACATGACTAAATACACCACTGTCATTTTGCAGAAATATGTCAGTTTTGTGGACACCCAAGACTGGAAATACTAAAGAAAAAAAATTGATTGAATATTTCTGGAGTTAATAAACATTAAAAAAAATGTTTTACCAATGTAAAGAGATAGGGAAACAAGTAGCTAAATCTACAGCACAAAAATCAGCAATTTTTATGAGATTTAACACGTATTTAGACATTATCTAGTACGGTGTTGGCCAGCTTAATGGTGAAAAGGACTATTTATACATTTATGGTCATTAACCACATAAATAATAATAGATTTCCTAAAATTGGACTAGACATAGGTTAAATTGCAAGGTACTTATCTGCTGTTCTTCACCCACTCACTAGAAGTTCTGGGGCCACATAAACTATGGCACACATTTGGCTAGATTACGAGTTTTGCATTATGAGCGGCTCGGTACTAACTTGCAAGTTATTTCCACTGCTCACCTCCCTATAGCGCTGCTATTACAGGTTTTCATAAACCCGGCGTTAACAGGCAATATTGCAGCGTTGAGCAAAATTGAGCTCCATACCGCACTCAAATACCAGCGCTGCTTTGAGCTGGTTTTATGTGCTCGTGCACGATTTCCCCATAGACATCAATGGGAAGAGCCGGCTAAAAAAACCTAACACCTGCAATAAAGGAGTGTAAAGCTCCGTAACGCAGCCCCATTGATTCCTATGGGGAAAGAAAAGTTATGTTTACACCTAACACCCTAACATAAACCCACTAATCTGCCACCCCTGACATCGCCGCCACCTACATTACACTTATTAACCCTTAATCTGCCGCCCGACATTGTCGCCACCTACATTACACTTATTAACCGCTAATCTGCCGCCCCCAATGTCGCCACCACCTACCTACACTTAATAACCCCTAATCTGCCGCCCCGACATCGCCGCCACCTACCTACACTTATTAACCCCTAATCTTCTGCCCCCAACGTCGCCAGTTATTAACCCCTAATCCTAACACCCACTAACTTGAACATAATTAAAATAAATCTAAATAAAAATTACAATTAATACCTAAATAATTCCTATTTAAAACTAAATACCTATAAAATAAACCCTAAGCTAGCTACAATATAACTAATAGTTACATTGTATCTATCTTAGGTTTTATTTTAATTTCACAGGTAAGTTTTATTTATTTTAGCTAGGTAGACTAGTTAGTAAATAGTTATTAACTATTTACTAACTACCTAGCTCTTTTTCAGCCCAAACTCTAAGCTAAAAATATAACTTATCCAATAAACCCTTAACACTAACACCCGAAGATCCACTTACAGTTTTTGAAGACTGGACATTCATTCTCAACGAAGCCGGGAGGAGTCTTCATCCAAGCGGGAAGAAGTCCTCAAGCAGAAATCGGCCAATAGAATGCAAGCTCAATCCTATTGGCTGATTGGATTAGCCAATAGTATGTTTTCACCTTTAATTCCGATTGGCTGATAGAATTCTATCAGCCAATTGGCATTCAAGGGACGCCATCTTGGATGACGTCCCTTAAAGGAACCTTCATTCTTGAAGAGCCGTCGACAGAAGAGGATGCTCCACGCCGGATGTCATAAAGATAGAGCCGCTCCGCGTCAGAAGGATGAAGATAGAAGATGCCGTCTGGATGAAGACTTCTGCCCATCTGGAGGACCACTTCTTGCCGCTTGGATGAAGACTTCTCCTGGCTTCATTGAGGACTTCTTGCTGATTGGATGAAGACTTCTCCCGGCTTCGTTGAGGATTGATGTCCGGTCTTCAAAAACTGTAAGTAGATCTTCGGGGGTTAGTGTTAGTTTTTTTTAAAGGGTTTATGGGGGGGGGGTTATTTTTAGCTTAGGGTTTGGGCTGAAAAAGAGCTAAATGCCCTTTTAAGGGCAATGCCCATCCAAATGCCCTTTTCAGGGCAATGGGGAGCTTAGTTTTTTTAGATAGGATTTTATTTGGGTGTTTGGTTGTGTGGGAGGTGGGTTTTACTGTTTGGGGGTTGTTTGTATTTTTTTTACATGTAAAAGAGCTTATTTATTTGGGGCAATGCCCCGCAAAATGCCCTTTTAAGGGCTATTGGCAGTTTAGTTTCAGCTAGGGTTTTTTTTATTTTGGGGGGGGGGGTTTATTTTGCAGCTGTGGACTCTTTCCATTTAGGAAGAAAATTTCTATAAGAATTATGGCTGACAAGAGTGGCCCATTACACGGTATTCACTATTATTTAAAGTTTAATAAGAAAATACAAAAAATTTTTAGTGATAATATTCATAGAGGAACATGTAATCCCTTTATCTTGTTTTCGGACTTAAATCTGGCTTTCTCTTATTAATGAAGTGTTGTGTTCAAACAGCCAAGGAGTATTGATATACAAGCAACACACTGACTTGTATCAGATTGTTAATTATTGTTGATACACCTTTTCATCCATAGTTGGAGCTTGATTTTTTTTAAAAGCCTCTTAGTTAAAGGGACACTGAACCCAAAATGTTTTCTTTTGTGATTCAAATAGAACATGCAATTTTAAACAACTTTCTAATTTACTCCTATTATCAATTTTTCTTCGGTCTCTTCCTTTCTTTATTTGAAAAAGAAGGCATCTAAGCTATTTATTTTGTTCAGAACCATGGAAAGCACTTGTTTATTGGTAGGTGAATTTACCCACCAATCAGCAAGAACAACACAGTGTGTTCACCAGAAATGGGCCGGCATCTACACTTACATTCTTGCATTTCAAATAAAGATACCAAGAGAATAAAAATAATTTGATAATAGGAGTAAATTAGAAAGTTGCTTAAAATTGCATGCTCTATCTGAATCACAATAGAAAAAAATGTAGGTTCAGTGTTCCTTTAAAGCTACTCAATTGCTATTTAAAAACCAGCAAAATTGCCACTTACGCATTTCGCTGTTGTGGCTCTATCAAAGTATGATCCACCTATCATGATGAGGATTATGAATTTATATGATCTCAAATCATGATGAGGATCATGAATTTATATGATCTCAAATAACTGCCAATCAAAAATGTGTATAGCTAATTCGATATCCTCAAATATATCTGAAGATAGTGTACAAGTGTGTATGTATGTGTATATAAATACATATATATATATATATATATATATATATATATATATATATATATATATATATATATATATATTATTTTATTTATTTTTAAATACTTACCTGTCTTCAACTCCATTTTCCAAAGTATCTGCTGTTTAATGCTAGGCTGTTGGTGAGGCTGAATTTTTTCAAATAGCTTTTTGTAAGTATTATACACATCAGAAAATGACTGAGTGGGTCTAGGATTGAACCTGGCACCTTAATACAACCTATTTAATAGCTGCTGATATGCATGACACTACTAAAACTTATAATTAAGGCTATATTGCATGGGATTAGAATATAATCTAAATACATTTCAGCTACACGAGCACTGGATCATTTGCTGACTGGCTAGGTTGCATATTATTAGTGATTTTTTAACATGACTAAATACACCACTGTCATTTTGCAGAAATATGTCAGTTTTGTGGACACCCAAGACTGGAAATACTAAAGAAAAAAAATTGATTGAATATTTCTGGAGTTAATAAACATTAAAAAAAATGTTTTACCAATGTAAAGAGATAGGGAAACAAGTAGCTAAATCTACAGCACAAAAATCAGCAATTTTTATGAGATTTAACACGTATTTAGACATTATCTAGTACGGTGTTGGCCAGCTTAATGGTGAAAAGGACTATTTATACATTTATGGTCATTAACCACATAAATAATAATAGATTTCCTAAAATTGGACTAGACATAGGTTAAATTGCAGGGTACTTATCTGCTGTTCTTCACCCACTCACTAGAAGTTCTGGGGCCACATAAACTATGGCACACATTTGGCTAGATTACGAGTTTTGCATTATGAGCGGCTCGGTACTAACTTGCAAGTTATTTCCACTGCTCACCTCCCTATAGCGCTGCTATTACAGGTTTTCATAAACCCGGCGTTAACAGGCAATATTGCAGCGTTGAGCAAAATTGAGCTCCATACCGCACTCAAATACCAGCGCTGCTTTGAGCTGGTTTTATGTGCTCGTGCACGATTTCCCCATAGACATCAATGGGAAGAGCCGGCTAAAAAAACCTAACACCTGCAATAAAGGAGTGTAAAGCTCCGTAACGCAGCCCCATTGATTCCTATGGGGAAAGAAAAGTTATGTTTACACCTAACACCCTAACATAAACCCACTAATCTGCCACCCCTGACATCGCCGCCACCTACATTACACTTATTAACCCTTAATCTGCCGCCCGACATTGTCGCCACCTACATTACACTTATTAACCCCTAATCTGCCGCCCCCAATGTCGCCACCACCTACCTACACTTAATAACCCCTAATCTGCCGCCCCAACATCGCCGCCACCTACCTACACTTATTAACCCCTAATCTTCTGCCCCCAACGTCGCCAGTTATTAACCCCTAATCCTAACACCCACTAACTTGAACATAATTAAAATAAATCTAAATAAAAATTACAATTAATACCTAAATAATTCCTATTTAAAACTAAATACCTATAAAATAAACCCTAAGCTAGCTACAATATAACTAATAGTTACATTGTATCTATCTTAGGTTTTATTTTAATTTCACAGGTAAGTTTTATTTATTTTAGCTAGGTAGACTAGTTAGTAAATAGTTATTAACTATTTACTAACTACCTAGCTCTTTTTCAGCCCAAACTCTAAGCTAAAAATATAACTTATCCAATAAACCCTTAACACTAACACCCGAAGATCCACTTACAGTTTTTGAAGACTGGACATTCATTCTCAACGAAGCCGGGAGGAGTCTTCATCCAAGCGGGAAGAAGTCCTCAAGCAGAAATCGGCCAATAGAATGCAAGCTCAATCCTATTGGCTGATTGGATTAGCCAATAGTATGTTTTCACCTTTAATTCCGATTGGCTGATAGAATTCTATCAGCCAATTGGCATTCAAGGGACGCCATCTTGGATGACGTCCCTTAAAGGAACCTTCATTCTTGAAGAGCCGTCGACAGAAGAGGATGCTCCGCGCCGGATGTCATAAAGATAGAGCCGCTCCGCGTCAGAAGGATGAAGATAGAAGATGCCGTCTGGATGAAGACTTCTGCCCATCTGGAGGACCACTTCTTGCCGCTTGGATGAAGACTTCTCCTGGCTTCGTTGAGGACTTCTTGCTGATTGGATGAAGACTTCTCCCAGCTTCGTTGAGGATTGATGTCCGGTCTTCAAAAACTGTAAGTAGATCTTCGGGGGTTAGTGTTAGTTTTTTTTAAAGGGTTTATGGGGGGGGTTATTTTTAGCTTAGGGTTTGGGCTGAAAAAGAGCTAAATGCCCTTTTAAGGGCAATGCCCATCCAAATGCCCTTTTCAGGGCAATGGGGAGCTTAGTTTTTTTAGATAGGATTTTATTTGGGTGTTTGGTTGTGTGGGAGGTGGGTTTTACTGTTTGGGGGTTGTTTGTATTTTTTTTACAGGTAAAAGAGCTTATTTATTTGGGGCAATGCCCCGCAAAATGCCCTTTTAAGGGCTATTGGCAGTTTAGTTTCAGCTAGGGTTTTTTTTATTTTGGGGGGGGTGGTTTATTTTGATAGGGCTATTAGATTAGGTGTAATTAGTTTAAATATTTGATCATTTCTTTTTTATTTTGTGTAATTTAGTGTTTATTTTTTTGTAATTTAGTTAATTGTATTTAATTAATGTAATTTATTTAATTTTAGTGTAAGGTTAGGCTTTAGTGTAACTCAGGTTAGGTTTTATTTTACAGGTAACTTTGTATTTATTTTAACTAGGTAGTTAGTAAATAGTTAATAACTATTTACTAACTAGTCTACCTAGTTAAAATGAATACAAACTTACCTGTGAAATAAAAATAAAACCTAAGATAGCTACTATGTAACTATTAGTTATATTGTAGCTAGCTTAGGGTTTATTTTATAGGTATTTAGTTTTAAATAGGAATTATTTAGGTATTAATTGTAATTTTTATTTAGATTTATATTAAGTATGTTAAAGTTAGTGGGTGTTAGGGTTAGACTTAGGGTTAGGTTTAGGGGTTAATAACTTTAGTATAGTGGCAGTGATTTTGGGGGCAGCAGATTAGGGGTTAATAACAGTAATGTAGGTTGCGGTGATGTTAGGGATAGCAGATTAGGGGTTAATAATATTTAACTAGTGTTTACGATTCAGGAGTGCGGCGGTTTAGGGGTAATATGTTTATTATAGTGGTGGCGATGTCAAGAGTGGCAGATTATGGGTTAATACATTTATTTTAGTGTTTGTAGGTAGTTTATGGGTGTTAGTGTACTTTTTAGCACTTTAGTTATGAGTTTTATGCTACAGCTCTGTAACATAAAAGCCATAACTACTGACTTTCAGTTTACGGTATGGATCTTGACGGTATTGGCTGTACCGCTCACTTTTTGGCCGGAAAGGCAATCTCGTAATACCGGCGCTATGGAAGTCCCATTGAAAAAAGGACTTTTGGAAAGCTGCGGTAGTTATGTTGCGTTATGGCCAAAAAAGTGTGCAGTACAGATATACCTGCAAGACTCGTAATACCAGCGGTAGTGAAAAAGAGCCATAACGCTGCTTTTTCACTTATAATGCAAAACTTGTAATCTAGCTGATTATTAGGTCTGGTTTATCTCATGGGCCACATGACCATCCCTTTTGAATACAAAAAATGAGCAGTGGTTGTGGAGATATAAAGCTGTAAAGTCACCTTATAAAATGTACCAAGTTAGTAGAAGGAAGTAGAAAGCTAAAAACATAAATCAATCAAGGCATCAACAGTCCCAGATATTAGTCATTAACAACATTTAAAAGCATGACAGTTTAGAAAAGAAACTCCCCAACCTCACTCAATATATATTATCAAATAATTTGTATTAGTATTTTTCCTATTGTGCTTACCATGCCCACATGTTGGTGAAAATCAATATGGAAGTTTCTATGTTTTTTAGCATTCCATTGGGAACCTCAACTCTGGCATTTTTTGAATATACACCCATATATACTCTATATGGAGAGCGAGAGATTTGATGTTGGACACACAAGGCAAGATTACAAGTAGCGTGTTATGAGTTTTCCACGCACGATATGGTCTTTTTGCAATCAATTTTTGTTTCACAGGTATTACAATTCATGAAAAATGGTGATTGCACGCATGCATTTTCCTTTTATAAAACAATCCTTTCTGCAATCGAAGAGCTGTAGTTAACAGCTTTGCTCAACAAAAATGTTTCACAAAACACTTTACAATGCACAGTTACACTCATATTAACACTGTCTAATAAAAATTGTTTTAAAAAAATGCACACAAAAGTAATAAGGTCTGAAAGATAAGAGATTTCGGGTGTTAGAAAAAAAAAAGCTGACGCAGAGATTTTACATTGACATAGATACACATACATAGGGAAATATGGATTTATATATATAGAGATATGTTTAACTATGGATAAAATAAAAATATTTCACATTACAATCTTATGCACATTAAACAATATCTCAGATTTATTTTCAAAGAGATTTTTGCATATATATATATATATATATATATATATATACACACAGTATATATATATATATATATATATATATATATATATATATATATATATATATATATATATATATCAAAATATCTAGACATATATATATATATATATATATATAATTATTATTATTGGTTATGTGTAGAGCGCCAACAGATTCCGCAGCGCTAATATATATATATATACATATATATATATATATATATTCATATATTTATCTCGCAATAAATAGATATATCTGTACAAAAATCTTCACATATATAGATAAATATTTATTTAGAATTAAATAGAACATATTCCTATGCAAAAAAAAATTCGCAATATGAAATATTTGCATTTTCATGTACACTGTTCAAGGAGAATATACCATGGACTTTGCGCAACAGATTATTCGTTTTTTTTTCTATTTGTCTTCTCGATTGACTTCTATGGGGAATACGTGAACGCAATTTTTCAGTTTGCATTACGTGGCTTAACGTGCACGCAAATAAGTTATTTCTCAACTTGTAATAGCTGCGCAACCCCAAATGTTAAAAAGCCATAACACAAACTGAGTTTTCGCAACTGATTTGCCACACGACTTGTAATCTTGCCCACTATGTTTAAAACTATATTTAAACAGCACAAATAAAACTAGTTATTGACCTGCATTATTTAATATATTCAACCTATTTTCTGCTATAACTCAGACTAAAATGTGTATCTCTGAGATTCCTGCTTAAAGAAAGTTATGTAATGGAAGATAAAGACAACAAGGTCTTTTAGAAGGCCGATAAGATAATAGCTAGTACGTTGTGCAAATTATTAAGATAAAAAAGAAAAAAAGGAAACAAAAAGATTAAATATGCTGAACAGTAATTTCCATATTCTAGTCTAGACTCACTAACATATCAACTGAATCAACCTCTGAATGCAAAATGAGTAGAATTTGTATTAAAATAGGAGACAGGAAATATGTAACTGTTATAAAAGACAATAAACAAAAAAAATCACTAGCTAGCATAGCTGACGTGTGATATTATCACAAAATGCTATACTGTGTAGGTCCCTGAATGTCCCCTCTAAACTCAAAATGAATTGCAAGTACCACACAACCCTCCGATTGGAAGCCACACTCGATGACACGCCCAAATAGCTTTATTCATCCAATCCAAAAATGCGATGCAGTGAAAGGAAATTAAGGTGTCATCTGACAAAACACTGACAGCAGCACTGACAGCGCAAGGCAGAACCGGGGCTATAAGGAACTGGTAATAATCGTGGAAGAAAAGACTGAACCAGGACACGAAGAGAGTCAGTAATGGAAGCAAAGCAGGAAAGAGTTAATCATAACCGTGGCACCAAGGCACACACGGCAGAACAGGAGTGAATAACACCAGGAATATCCAAGCTACCTCCCATACACACTACCATGCTTCCCCTCAGAGTGAGCATAATCGGTTCGGGAAATTGGTGAGTCAGAATCAGCCGTCATCACTGTGCCACAAGCAGTGAATATCACTCATGTGGGTCATAGTCTCATAAGGGCTGACCCGTTGAAACTAGGAGGTAAATAATAAATGCAACCAACTGGGATCTTGATGTAGTATTATCCAGTACTGGTATTTATTTACAGGAGCAACAATTATGTCACTTAATTTCCTAAAACTAGACTCCCATCAATAAATGGTGAAATCCTAATCTTTTCACTGTTTGGGTCAGTGCTTACCATGAATACTACGTGAATAGTTATAATTCACTACCGACTGCTTCTACTCTATCCTCCCATCACTAGACTAGCGCTGACCTCTCAACCACAACCATTAACCACTAATGACTTCTAGTTACTATAGGCTTATCGATTAGGGTGTGAGGAATGTAGCTGTTACCCCACCCAAATCTCTAGGGAGCAGCATTAGACATATTTTTCTGTCTCTTCTATCTCTATTATAAAACAGACGCAGAGAGATTAAATAGAGATTTAAAAATTAGCCTTTGTTGTCCCCCAAAATGAAGCATTCAAGTGCAACAGATCAAATGACTACTCTTTTATATGGGTGAAAAATAAAAGGGAAGTGTGTAAAGGAGGAGCTCAATTTTTTACATTTTGCTATGGGGCCTAGGGTTTCTTTAGTTATGCCCCAGACCGGTCAAGCAGTAGCCTCCCATCAATGAGCATTCTGCCACTGCTCTTGTACTACTGACTGTTCATTCAGTTTTATTACGAAAATCTGGTCATGAACAAAGACCAGCAGTTTAATGCTTCCATATCACAGTACCTACCTCCATCCCTGTACAATTGCAGGGCCTGTATGTGTCTCCTTATGTGCACCATGCTGTTGCATTGGTCATACTAATGATAATTAACATTGTGAACACAGATGCCAACATGTATATTGTTCAATATAATATAATTCCTCTATTTATGTAGAAATACTAATTTGCATAGCCATATCCTCACCATCTCTGAGTAGTTTCTGCTTTAACTTCTGACTTTTCCAACCCTTACTACTTTCATATAACTGAATGATCTAGTCCCACTTATTGATGCCTTCTATTCGAATCAGAGCCTATTTTTAAAGAGATTAAATGATGCATTTGTGAGTTTTTTGGAAACTTTGCCCCCTTGACCACGCCCCTTGACACGCTCCTGACCACATACCCACTGGCACAGCGCCAGGGGGTCCCATTTACACCTCTAAAAATTATGGTAAGCCTAACAATAGTTATTCAAGAACAAACACAATAGGCGCGATCCGATATACGGCGTAGTTTGCGGCGCAAGCAAGGGAACCCGCGTCGCCCGCAGTTTCAGCTCGCAACTCGAGCTATCCAATATGCGGCGCCGTCAGTTGCTAAAGTGGGGTAAGTCTGACAAAGTAGCGATGTCCAGAAATCTGCGTAAGTACAGATTTTTGGAGTCGCCAGTGACTTGCGCCACGTTAGAAACTGCCGGCGCCTACAAAACCTGACAAAAGTATGAAATCACCGCACTGTCTAACACGCCTCCTAAACATAGCCCGACACGTCTAACCCTCTATCCGCTATCCCCCCTCACTAGCCTAACAATAAAAAAAGTTATTAACCTCTAAACCGCTGCTCCCATACCCCGCCGCAACCTAATAAAGTTGTTAACCCCTAAACCGCCGCTCCCGTACCCCGCCGCCAGCTATATTAAATCTATAACCCCCTAAAGTGAGCCCCTACCCCGCCGCCATCTACCTTACCTACCCCCTAAAGTGAGCCCCTACCCGGCCGCCATCTATTTTAAAATTATTAACCCCTAATTTAATCCCCCTACCCCACCGCCATCTATATTAAATTATTTAACCCCTAAAATACTAAACTATCCCTACCACTAAACCTAAGTCTAACCCTACAAATAGCCCTGAAAAGGGCTTTTTGCGTGGCATTACCCCAAAGTAAACTGCTCTTTTGCCAGCCCTTAAAAGGGCTTTTTGCGGGGCATGCCCCAAAGAAAACTGCTCTTTTACCAGCCCTTAAAAGGGCTTTTGGCGGGGCTTTGTCACAAAGTAAACAGCTCTTTTGCATCTAATCTAAACCCCCCTACACCGCCACCAGCTATAATAAATTTATTAACCCCTAATCTAATCCCCCTACACCGCCGCCAGCTATATTAAATACATTAACCCCAAATCTAATCCCCCTACACCGCCGCCAGCTATATTAACTATATTAACCCTAATTATATTAGGGTTAATATAGTTAATATTGTTATTATATTATATATATATATATATATTAAGTATAATAACCCTATCTAACTCTAACATCCCTAACTAAACTAAACTAAAAACTAAATTAAAATAAATCTAATATTAATATTATTAATTAAAATATTCCTATTTAAATCAAAATACTTACCTATAAAATAAACCCTAAGATATCTACAATATAATTAATAATTACATTGTAGCTATGTTAGGGTTTATATTTATTTTACAGGTAAATTGTTAATTATTTTAATTAGGTATAATAGCTATTAAATAGTTATTAACTATTAATAGCTACCTAGTTAAAATGATTACCCAATTACCTGTAAAATAAATCCTAACCTAAGTTACAAATACACCTACACTATCAATAAATTAAATAAACTACAAATATCTATCTAAAAATACAATTAAATAAACTAAACTAAATTACAAAAAAACAAACACTAAATTACAAAAAATAAAAAAGATTACAGCAATTTTAAGCTTATTACACCTATTCTAAGCCCCCTAATAAAATAATAAAGCCCCCCAAAATAAAAAAAATTCCCTGCCCTATTCTAAATTAAAAAAAGTTCAAAGCTCTTTACCTTACCAGCCCTTAAAAGGGCCTTTTGCGGGGCATGCCCCAAAGAATTCAGCTCTTTTGCATTTAAATAAATATACAATACCCCCCCCCCCCACAACATTACAACCCACCACCCACATACCCCTATTCTAAACCCACCCAAACCCCCCTTAAAAAAACACTACCCCCCAATCAGCCAATCGGATTGAACTTGAATGATTTAATAGCTAAAATAGTTAAAATAATTACAAATTTACCTGTAAAATAAATCCTAACCTAAGTTACAATTAAACCTAACACTACACTATCAATAAATAAATTAAATAAAATACCTATAATTATCTACAATTAAACCTAACACTACACTATCAATAAATTAATTAAATACAATTCCTACAAATAAATACAATTAAATAAACTAACTAAAGTACAAAAAATAAAAAAGAAGTAAGTTACAAAAAATAAAAAAATATTTACAAACATTAGAAAAATATTACAACAATTTTAAACTAATTACACCTACTCTAAGCCCCCTAATAAAATAACAAAGCCCCCCAAAATAAAAAAATGCCCTACCCTATTCTAAATTACAAAAGTTCAAAGCTCTTTTACCTTACCAGCCCTGAACAGGGCCCTTTGTGGGGCATGCCCCAAGAAATTCAGCTCTTTTGCCTGTAAAATAAACCATACAATACCCCCCCCCCCCAACATTACAACCCACTACCCATATAATTAGGGTTAATATAGTTAATATATATAATGTAATAACTATATTAACAATAATATACTTAGGGTTAATATAGATAATATAGCTGGCGGCGGGGTAGGTAGATTAAATTAGGGGTTAATACTATTCATATAGGTGGCGGCGGTGTAGGGAGGGCAGGTTATAGGGCAAAAGAGCTGTTTACTTTGGGGCAAAGCCCCGCAAAAGGCCCTTTTAAGGGCTGGTAATAGAGCTTATTACTTTAGGGATATTAGATTAGGGGTTAATAATATTAATATAGCTGGCGGCGGTATAGGGGGATTAGATTAGGGGTTAATAATTTTTATATAGGTGGTGGTGGTGTAAGGGGTCAGATTAGGGGATAGATAAGGTAGATGGCGGCGGTTTTAGGGGTTCATATTAGGGGATAGATCAGTTAGATGGTGGCGGTTTTAGGGGCTCACAGTAGGGGGTTAGTTTATGTAGATGGCGGCGGGGTCTGGGAGCGGCGGTTTAGGGGTAAATAACTTTATTAGGGATTGCGGCGGGGGATCGCGGTTGACAGGTAGATAGACATTGTGCATGCGTTAGGTGTTAGGTTTTATTTAGCAGATCGCGGTTGACAGCTAGATAGACATTGCGCATGCGTTAGGTGTTAGGTTTATTTAGCAGGTAGATTAGGGAGTTACGGGGCTCCAATAGTCAGCGTAAGGCTTCTTACGGCTGCTTTTTGTGGCGAGGTGAAAATGGAGTAAGATTTCTCCATTTTCGCCAAGTAAGTCCTTACGCTGTATATTGGATACCAAACTGCGCTGGTTTGGTATACCTGCCTATGGCCCAAAAAACTACGGGCGACGGCAGAAATATACGCGCGTAACTTCTAGGTTACGCCATATATAGGATACCAAACCAGCGCAAATATTGGCGTTGCCAGCTTTTGCGGGCGACGATTTTTATCGGATCGACCCCCATATATATACTACATAGTAAATAAACTGTATATAATTATCTTTCTTTTGTTGAATCTTAAAGAGGAACTTTATAAATAGTTTTGCTTTTTTTTTTTACTTTCCTCCCATGGACCAGTTTTATACAAACATGCACTTTTTGTTACTTTTAAAATCAACAACCTGAAAGGACATACTCATGAAATGCTGTAATTTTTTACATTGCAAAATGGTTAAACACACAGGTAAAGTATCGTTTAGGCAGAGCAAGGGTTACAGATTGTGATTTGCAGGGTCATGCAACTGCAAGACTTGCAACTCCTAAACAAAATTTTACCTTTGTGCTTATTACCTATGTTGTGTCCGTTTACCTAACATTCACCAAAGCGGACACGGAATTCTTTTTTTATAAAAAGGGTCTGTGTTGGAATGTTACAAGGGCAAAGTTAGCTCGCCACCGTTCATTTGCAAGATAAAATTACGATATATTCAGGGGACAAACGTTCAGAGAATATGCCAGACCTCGCAGAGAACGTTTAACTGAACCCATGGAACACCCCTGCTCAGCTCACTAGAAGAGGTAAGGAACTTCATTTTATATCAAATAAAATCCATAAAATCAATAAAAATGTTACTTTTTCCATAAAATATAATTTTTTCATAACTATTTCATTACAAATTTAAATGCAATTAAATTATACACTATTTACTGTGTATTTTTATTTCATTATCCCATTTGTTTCATACATTTTTTTTTTAACCCCCTGACCCAATCCAAAGTATATATATATATATATATGTCATGCGGTACATAGCCCATCGTTCTGCATAATGTATATATACGTCAGCCCTTCAAGAAGCTTCAGCAGTCTTAGATGTCAAGTAACAGCCGAGACTTGCACATCAGGGGCTGCAAGCATCTGCCTTCATATGGTTACAGAAAACAATCATTGCTCCATTACCATATGAGCACAGACTGACTGATTGTTACAGACAGTGACAACCTACGCAACATAAACTTGTGTGGAGGGGAGAGGGAGGGAAAAGATGCTACACTGACGAAAAATTATGAATCCGGGTGGGGGAGACCCTAAATTAGCCATTGGTGTTGGGGAGGGGTTGAGGGGGACTTCTACACACAGAAACAAATTAAAATAAATAAAAACAAGCAAAATAAATATATATACGCTGGGTACTGGTAGATAGCTTTTTTTCTGTGAAATTTTCGGTAGTGAAGAAGTTAAATTACAATTTTTGTGAGCCCTATTGTCAGGGCCAGACTGGGAATAAAAAAGCAGCTCTGGAAAAATTGAAGACCAGCCCCATATTTCATTTAGTCTATAAAATGCACACTATACTGTGTACTTTATAATTATAGTAGGAATCTAAATAATGATAATGAGTACACAGAATTTTATAATAAAATGTATCTACTGGCGATGTATTGCCCAACTTAAAACCATTTAGTGCAAATCAAACAAAAAAAATTAGGCAAAACTGTTTTACAAGCACTGTTCCCTGGTAATACTAAAATTGCTAACATGCACCAGAAAAAAAAAAAAAATAATAAAAAAAAAAAAAAAAACACAGAAATTGGGATTCCCCCCCAAAACATTTTTTTGGATGAGATCCGTAGATTAACATAAACAGTAGAAAAATATGATTCCTTACACATTTAAAAGTCGTGGTTTTAAAAGAGACTTTAAAGGAACATGCCAAAATGAAACTTTCATGGATAAGACAGCACAGCAATTTTAAGATACTTTTCAATTTTTTTCTATTTTCATATATACATTTTTTTGGTATCCTTTGCTGAAAAGCATACCTAGGTAGGCTCGAGGAGCAGCAATGCACTTCTGGGAGCCAGCTGCTGATTGGTGGCTGCTAACATATACCCTTTGCATAAATAAAAAGAGAGAAGCGCTCAACCTGAGAACGAACAATAGCATAATAGCTTGTTCTATGGCTAGTTATCACCCAAGCAGCAGCCTCTTTTTGCTCAACATGTGCCTTTCACAGAGAAGAACTTTCCTGAAGCATATCAGTATGATCCTGACTTCACAGTACAGTTCAGCCCCGAAATACCAGGCAATCCCTCTCTGAACGAGAGAAACAGCAAAGCCCCAGACGTACGTTTCGACCTATTGTGGGCCTCGTCAGTGAGGTGCAGCCATATCCCTCTAGGCACACTGAGCAACGGGTCCACGTCTGGCTTCCCGCATCACACTTAGGGAGACTTCCCTATATGTCATAATTTGCATAAATAAAAAGAGAGAAGCGCTCAACCTGAGAACAAACAATAGCATAATAGCTTGTTCTATGGCTAGTTACCACCCAAGAAGCAGCCTCTTTTTGCTCAACATGTGCCTTTCACAGAGAAGAACTTTCCTGAAGCATATCAGTCTGATCCTGACTTCACAGTACATGAGCTGTTGTTCGTCCCTGTTAGAGCGCTTCTCTATTCATATGCAAATTAATATGACCCTGGGGAAGTCTCCCTATGGGTGATGGGGGAAACCAGATGTGGACTCCTTGCCCAGTGTGCTTAGTGGAATGTGGCTGCACCTCAATGACGAGGCCCATAGGAGGCTGAAACGATCATCTGGGGTTGTCATGTTCCTTGTTCAGAGGAGAATTGCCTGGTATTTCGGGCCTGGACTGACCTTACTTTGCAGGATCAGACTGATATACTTCAGGAAAGTTTTCCTTTGTGAAAAGCACACTGGTCTAAAAGAGGCTGCTTCCGGGTGGTAAATCGCCATAGAACTAGCTGATGAGCTGTTGTTCGTTCCTGGTAGAGCACTTCTCTCTTCGTATACAAATTTATAGGACCCTGGGGAAGTCTCCCTATGGGTGATGGGGGAAACCAGATGTGGACTCCTTGCCCAGTGTGCTTAGTGGAATGTGGCTGCACCTCAATGACGAGGCCCATAGGAGGCTGAAACGATCATCTGGGGTTGTCATGTTCCTTGTTCAGAGGAGAATTGCCTGGTATTTCGGGCCTGGACTGACCTTACTTTGCAGGATCAGACTGATATACTTCAGGAAAGTTTTCCTTTGTGAAAAGCACACTGGTCTAAAAGAGGCTGCTTCCGGGTGGTAAATCGCCATAGAACTAGCTGATGAGCTGTTGTTCGTTCCTGGTAGAACGCTTCTCTTGTCATTGGCTCTGCTTATGTGTTACGTTTGTTCCCAATACTACATTGCTGCTCTTGAGCGGACTAAATTATGCATTTTAAACACATAATTATACTATTAACCCCTTCGTGACCAGACCACTTTTCAATTTGTTGATCGTCTGGGACCAAGGCTATTTTTGGATTTCTGTGGTGTTTGTGTTTAGCTGTAATTTTCTTGTTACTCATTTACTGTACCCACACATATTATATTTTGTTTTTCTCGCAATTAAATGGACTTTCTAAAGATACCATTATTTTGATCAAAATGTTCCTTGTTCAGAGGAGAATTGCCTGGTATTTCGAGGCTGGACTGACCTTACTTTGCAGGATCAGACTGATATACTTCAGGAAAGTTTTCCTTTGTGAAAAGCACACTGGTCTAAAAGAGGCTGCTTCCGGGTGGTAAATCGCCATAGAACTAGCTGATGAGCTGTTGTTCGTTCCTGGTAGAGAGCTTCTCTTGTCATTGGCTCTGCTTATGTGTTATGTTTGTTCCCAATACTACATTGCTGCTCTGGAGCGGACTTAATTATGCATTTTAAAAACATAATTATACTATTAACCCCTTCGTGACCAGACCACTTTTCAATTTGTTGATCGTCTGGGACCAAGGCTATTTTTGGATTTCTGTGGTGTTTGTGTTTAGCTGTAATTTTCCTCTTACTCATTTACTGTACCCACACATATTATATTTTGTTTTTCTCGCAATTAAATGGACTTTCTAAAGATACCATTATTTTCATAAAATCTTATAATTTACTATAAAAAATAAATAAAATATGAGGTAAAAATGAAAAAAAAAAAAACACTTTGACCCCCAAAATCCCTTACATATCTACAACCACCATAAAACACCCAAGCTAAATAGTTTCAAAATTTTGTCCTGAGTTTAGAAATACCCAATGTTTAGATGTTCTTTGCTTTGTTTGCAAGTTATAGGGCAATAAGTACAAGTAGCACTTTGCTATTTCCAAACCATTTATTTCAAAATTAGCAATAGTTACATTGTAACACTAATATCTGTCAGGAATCCCTGAATAACCCTTCACATACATATATATATTTTTTTTATTTATTTTTTTCAAAAGAAGACAACCTAAGGTATTAAACATGGGATATTTTGACTCTTTCCATGCAACCCTTTTACCACCAATCTATGCCAAAGTTTGAAAAAAAAAAGTGGTAATTTTTTGACAAAATAGCAATTTAAGAATATATTTACTGAAAATGTTAAGGGTTACTGCCAAATAACACCCCAATATGTTTTCAGCAGCATCTTCTGAGTACAGTGATACCACCCATGTATAGCTGTGTCAGGTTCTGTGGGGGCTAAAAGGCCTTATTTTTAGGGGACGCATTCCAGTTTTCCAACTTGGAATTTTCACGTCTGTCATCATGCACCCATGTCCTATTTGGGGCATTTCTGAAGCTGGCCAATGCAATTTAACCCCATCAAACCATATATTTTTGAAAAGTAGACACCCTAGGGTATTTGAAATGCTGTTATTTTAACACTTCCCATGCACTAATTCAAACACCAGTCTTTGTCAAACTTTTGGGTAGTCATTTTTTTGTGTTATTTTTCACACACATTGTACTTTAGGCATTGATTGTCAGTTCCTGATATGTGTTACTGCCAAAAAACACCTCAATACCACCCATGTATAGGTGTGTTGAGTTCTCTGGGGGCTAAAAGGTCTTATTTTTAGGGGGGCGCATTCAAGTTTGTCAATTTGGAATTTTCACATCCCATGCATCCATGTCCTATTTGGGACATTTCTGAAGCTGACCAATGTAATTTACCCCAATCAAACCATATATTTTTTTAAAGTAGACACCCTAGGGTATTTGAAATGCTTGTTCTGGGCAAAGTGGAGGGTCAAGATGGCTATTCTTTCCCTCATATACCCGGAAGGCCTGAATATACCCACTCACGCTCTCACAGAGCTTAAACACCTTATATCTGGAGCGCTTGGAAGGAATATACTGCTTTAATCCCAGCCTTCCCTTATACTTCATCAGGGATTCATCCACACATATATTCTTTCCAGGTGTATAAGCCTCTGCAAACCTGGAAGCAAAGTGGGTAATCAGTGTGGATTTTATACAGCCTGTCAAACTGGGGATGCACCCTAGAGGGGCACAGACTGTTGTTGCTGAAGTGCATGAAATAAATATATTTTGGGCGACAATGTTCCCCAATACATCATCGCCCAGAAACACCTCCATAAATTGCTGGGGGCTAAATCCTGCCACATCCACATTTATGCAAGGATTTGCTGTAAAGGGTGGGATATCTGGCCTCTGGAGATGAGGGATTACCCACCCTTCAGCAGCAATGGCAGCTGGAGCAACACGTCTCCTTCTGGCAGGGTGGCTAGCAGCCACAGATAAATCACTATCAGTTGAGACTGTATCTAATGATGTATCTGAGCATATGGCAGGGTCAAAATTGTTGTCTGAGTCCGACATAGAGGCATCTAACTCTGATGCAAGAAAGGCATATGCCTCCTCATATGCCTCCTCAGCACTATATGTTCTCTGTGACATGATTTATTTTTATCTGTCACAGAGAAAAAAAATACTAAAAAAAATTAACATAAAATTTAAATTTAAATTAACTATATGGCCTTTGGGTATAACAAAAAATTACTTAAAAAAAAAACCCTAAAAAAATGCACAGAGCAAAAAAGTGCTTTTGTGCAAGAGCCAGTGATTTATAGTGATCACTGGCAAGCTAGGGGTTAATTATTAAAAAAAATAATAATAACTAAATTAACTAAATGGCTTTGATAAGAGCCTTTGGGTCTCACAAAAAAATACTTAAAAAAAAATAATTCATCCCTAAAAAAATGCACAGAGCAAAAAAGTGCTTTCGTGCAAGAGCCAGTGATTTATAATGATCACTGGCAAGCTAGGGGTTAATTACATTAAAAAAAAAATTAAATTAACTAAATGGCTAAAATTACTAAGGGTTAATGGCTCTGAAAAGAACCTTTGGCCTAGATTACGAGTTGTGCGTTAGCCTTAAAAAGAAGCGTTAACAGGTCCTAATGCTGCTTTTTAACGCCCGCTGGTATTACGAGTCTTCCAGGTACAGGTGTACCGCTCACTTTTTTGGCCAGACTCGGAAATACCGCAAATCCACTTACGTCAATTGCGTATCCTGTATTTTCAATGTGACTTGCATAGCGCCAGTATTACGAGTCTGACAAAAAGTGAGCGGTACAGCCTCTCCTGTCAAGACTGGTACCGCATTTAAAAGCCAGTAGTTAAGAGTTTTACACTACAACGCTGTAGCATAAAACTCTTAACTAAAGTGCTAAAAAGTACACTAACACCCATAAACTACCTATTAACCCCTAAACCGAGCCCCCCCCCCCCACATTGCAAACACTAAAATAAATATGTTAACCCCTAATCTGCTGAACCGGACATCGCCGCCACTATAATAAATATATTAACCCCTAAACCGCCGCACTCCAGCATCGCAAACACTAGTTAAATATTATTAACCCCTAATCTGCCAGCCCTAACATCGCCGCCACCTACCTACATTTATTAACCCATAATCTGCCGCCCCCAATGTCGCCGCCACTATAATAAAGTTATTCACCCCTAAACCTAAGTCTAACCCTAACCCTAACTCTCCCTAACTTAAATATAATTTAAATAAATCTAAATAAAATTACTACAATTAACTAAATTATTCCTATTTAAAACTAAATACCTATAAAATAAACCATAAGCTAGCTACAATATAACTAATAGTTACATTGTAGCTAGCTTAGGGTTTATTTTTATTTTACAGGCAACTTTGTATTTATTTTAACTAGGTAGAATAGTTATTAAATAGTTATTAACTTTTTAATAACTACCTAGCTAAAATAAATACAAATTTACCTGTAAAATAAAACCTAACCTAAGTTACAATTACCTAAATTAAATACAATTAATTGCAATTAAATAAAATTATCTAAAGTACAAAAACAAACACTAAATTACAGAAAATTATAAAGAAATTACAAGATTTTTAAACTAATTACACCTAATCTAATCCCCCTAACAAAATAAAAAAGCCCCCCCCAAATTAAAAAAGCCCTACCCTACACTAAATTACAAACAGCCCTTAAAAAGGCCTTTTGTGGGGCATTGCCCCAAAGTAATCAGCTTTTTTACCTGAATAAAAAATTACAATTCCCCCCCAACATTAAAACCCAATACCCACACAACCAACCCTACTCTAAAACCCAACCAATCCCCCCTTAAAAAAAACTAACACTAACCCCCTGAAGATCACCTTACCGGGAGACGTCTTCACCCAACCAGGCCGAAGTCCTCAACAAAGCCGGGAGCAGTCTTCATCCAAGCCGGGCGAATGGTCCTCCAGACGGGCAGAAGTCTTCATCCAGACGGCATCTTCTATCTTCATCCAGACTGCATCTTCTATCTTCATCCATCTGGCGCGGAGCGGGTCCATCTTCAAGATATTTGATGCGGAGCATCCTCTTCTTTCCATGGCCGACGACTGAATGAAGGTTCCTTTAAATGACGTCATCCAAGATGGCATCCCTTCAATTCTATCAGCCAATCAGAATTAAGGTAGAAAAAATCTTATTGGCTGATGCAATCAGCCAATAGGATTGAACTTCAATCCTATTGGCTGATCCAATCAGCCAATAGGATTGAGCTGGCATTCTATTGGCTGTTCCAATCAGCCAATAATATTGTTATTATAAATTAAATTATAGAGCAAGCTCAGATTGGATGACCCCTAGCCTGACCCATATGATGAGGCAGGCTAGGGACACCCCCAGAAGCCCCATGATGCACTGGGCATCGCCATCTTTGAAGCCACATGGGGAAGGGGGCTATTTTATTAAAAATATATATTTTTATTATTTTTTGTGTGTGTTAGTATACTTTACTAAGTGCCTCGACCCACCAAGGCACTTAGCACACTTACAGAGCATCAGAAGCCTGACATATGGCTTCTGATGCTCTGCCTGACTGCTGAGCTCCACGTAGAGCCAAACCAAAAGTGATCGCTCCATGGGAGCGATCAAAATGGAGCCCAGCAGTCAGGAACAGTATTGCAGGATATCTCAACATCAAGACATCCCTGCAATACTGTTTGAGCGGCTCCTGTGCTCATATTGTATAAGATTGTTCCATAGTGTAGCGGTCCCACCCGTGCCTGCCTCCATGCACGATCCCGCCCCATTCTGGCGTATATACGCTAGAATGTTAACAGGTCCTAACGCTGCTTTTTAACGCCCGCTGGTATTACGAGTCTTCCAGGTACAGGTGTACCGCTCACTTTTTTGGCCAGACTCGGAAATACCGCAAATCCACTTACGTCAATTGCGTATCCTGTATTTTCAATGTGACTTGCATAGCGCCAGTATTACGAGTCTGACAAAAAGTGAGCGGTACAGCCTCTCCTGTCAAGACTGATACCGCATTTAAAAGCCAGTAGTTAAGAGTTTTACACTACAACGCTGTAGCATAAAACTCTTAACTAAAGTGCTAAAAAGTACACTAACACCCATAAACTACCTATTAACCCCTAAACCGAGCCCCCCCCCCACATTGCAAACACTAAAATAAATATGTTAACCCCTAATCTGCTGAACCGGACATCGCCGCCACTATAATAAATATATTAACCCCTAAACCGCCGCACTCCAGCATCGCAAACACTAGTTAAATATTATTAACCCCTAATCTGCCAGCCCTAACATCGCCGCCACCTACCTACATTTATTAACCCATAATCTGCCGCCCCCAATGTCTCCGCCACTATAATAAAGTTATTCACCCCTAAACCTAAGTCTAACCCTAACCCTAACTCTCCCTAACTTAAATATAATTTAAATAAATCTAAATAAAATTACTACAATTAACTAAATTATTCCTATTTAAAACTAAATACCTATAAAATAAACCATAAGCTAGCTACAATATAACTAATAGTTACATTGTAGCTAGCTTAGGGTTTATTTTTATTTTACAGGCAACTTTGTATTTATTTTAACTAGGTAGAATAGTTATTAAATAGTTATTAACTTTTTAATAACTACCTAGCTAAAATAAATACAAATTTACCTGTAAAATAAAACCTAACCTAAGTTACAATTACCTAAATTAAATACAATTAATTGCAATTAAATAAAATTATCTAAAGTACAAAAACAAACACTAAATTACAGAAAATTATAAAGAAATTACAAGATTTTTAAACTAATTACACCAAATCTAATCCCCCTAACAAAATAAAAAAGCCCCCCCCCAAATTAAAAAAGCCCTACCCTACACTAAATTACAAACAGCCCTTAAAAAGGCCTTTTGTGGGGCATTGCCCCAAAGTAATCGGCTTTTTTACCTGAATAAAAAATTACAATTCCCCCCCAACATTAAAACCCAATACCCACACAACCAACCCTACTCTAAAACCCAACCAATCCCCCCTTAAAAAAAACTAACACTAACCCCCTGAAGATCACCTTACCGGGAGACGTCTTCACCCAACCAGGCCGAAGTCCTCAACAAAGCCGGGAGCAGTCTTCATCCAAGCCGGGCGAATGGTCCTCCAGACGGGCAGAAGTCTTCATCCAGACGGCATCTTCTGTCTTCATCCAGACTGCATCTTCTATCTTCATCCATCTGGCGCGGAGCGGGTCCATCTTCAAGATATTTGATGCGGAGCATCCTCTTCTTTCCATGGCCGACGACTGAATGAAGGTTTCTTTAAATGACGTCATCCAAGATGGCATCCCTTCAATTCCGAATGGCTGATAGAATTCTATCAGCCAATCAGAATTAAGGTAGAAAAAAATCTTATTGGCTGATGCAATTCGTTTTTATGTGTATATATTTATTTGCTGTCAAAACCCCAGGGTGATGTGCTTTATATTACTCACCCAATCAGAGCTGCTGGTTGTAGAAAGGTGGAATGGTGGCAGCAGAGTGTACAGGTAGTCCACACTCCTGAGCATGTGGGGTCTATGTACTAAGTGGTGTGGGCTGTATAGGACAGGGCCTGCACAGCTGTACAGCTCTCTGACTTCTCCACCTGGTGCTGCCCTCTATCCATGGTAACGGATCCTTGCAAGGGGCCTCATCCACTGGCAGTACTGCCCACTGGAACTGTCACTGATTTCACTGCCGCCAATAGATGTGTCCCATTGGGAAACCGCCCGGTATCATGATAGGCCAATCCGACCATGCCTATTGTAACACATGCTACTCAACATATAAAAATGCAAAGAACAGCTATTTGTGACACACACTCTTTTCATGGTAAAAACTGCCTTTGGCAAATTACAGCAGGAACTTCATAGTACTGGCTAGATCTCTTACAGAATCTTGCAAGTCCACAGACCTTTAGATAATTGGACCCACAGTTACATAGGGCCACAGGACATACAACCCCCATTCTAATCCATTAGAGTTTGACTTATGAAACTTCATATTCAGCTTAGATTAGAGTGGCACTGAAAACAAATCATTCATTTGAATCACCATTATTTGAACCATGTATATAACAGTGAAGCCTAGTTAAAAAGACCAAAACTACAAGTGAGTTTTTGCAGTTGTCACAAAAGGAGTCCATATAAGTAAAATATATGGTCAAGATAAATGGAGCCTGTCCACCAATAAGTGTCCCAGTAAACTCTCACAATCTCTCTATATGTAAAGTCTGAATGGACTTCTGGGTTGTGGAACACAACTGCAGAGATTATAATAAACAATGAAATGTATCACCCCTTACGTATGGTATCACCAATATTGGTAGTGATATCAGGTATTGACGAGAGAGTGAGTTGATATAGAATTATGGAAATACACTGATGATGTTTGAGTTTCACAATCACTCAGATGTGCGAGAGTGAAGAGAATAACAGATCTCTTATCCCTGAGTCTGGCGATATCTGCTTTACAGGATGAGGGCAAAATGTAAGTAACAGCAGTATCCTCTATGAGAGTGAATAGTTCGTGTATCGAGAATCCCCTCTGGAGGGTAATAACAGTCTTGGTTTAAGAGAGTGAACAGTTCGTTTACCTGTGTCGCTGCAACAAGCAGCGTTAAGAGTGCTGGAGTAACAGAGCGGGGAGGAGACTGGTAGATGACGCGCTGGATGATTGACAGCGCAGGAGATCTCCGAGTCCCGTGTTAGCCGGTTGCGGTGAATTGGAAGTTGGATGAGGTGCTGGCTAGACTCCCGGTGGGGACTGAAGGTTCACTTTCAGGTGGAATCCAACACACCTCTCCTCAAAATAAGTGGCAGTTTATGAAATCCTCAGTTAGAGACGGCTAGAGCCGTAATTGTATATAAGGAGGCAGAGGAATACAAACAATTGATTGTTCCATTTGTAGGGAAACAACATCCAAATGTTTTCACAGAGAAGATATTGTAATCCACAGTTAGTTGCAGTAAGCAATTATTCAGAAAAGTATAGGAGAGCTCAGTATGAGCAGAGTTACTCGAGACAAGCAACAAAATACTAAGCACCTGCGCTTTGCAGAAACAGGTGATTTAAAGACTCTGTAGGCAGGGCTAAAAGGAAGCAGGTAGAAATTTAAAGGTACATGCAAACTGTGATATGATCCTTACATCACCCCCTTCTCAAGGAAGCTATCCCACAGCTTGAGGTCTAGGTCTATCTGGGAAGCGACTGTGAAAAGCAGCTATGAGCCTAGGAGCATCAACTTCAGAAGCATCCTCCCAGGAGTCATCCTCCGAAGGATAACCCGTCCAGTGGATAAGATACTGCAAAACCGAAGCCTTGTGTCGAGAGTCGAGAATGGAATGAACTTCATATACTTGAGTATCGGTTACAACTGAGGAGTCTGCCAGGATGGGTTCTTGTTGTCCTGAGCCAATGTAAGGCTTGAGGAGAGACACGTGGAAAGTGGGATGGACCTTCATACAGCTGGGCAATTGCAGGGTAACAGCGTTAGGGTTGACTACACGGGTTATATTGAAAGGTCCAATATACTTTCTGGCTAGCTTTTTACTAGGTACTTGAAGTTTTAAATTCTTCGTAGAAAGCCAAACACGGTCTCCAATGGAGTAATTGGGGGGAGTCCTTCTTCTGAGATCGTAATGCCTTTTCTGTGTAGCTTGTGCATTCTGGATATTCCGTTTGATGAAGCTGAAATTATCTGAGATCTTAATGGTGAAATCATCTAAGTTGGGTGAATCCTTACTTGAGGAAGTGTTGAGAAAGAGTGTAGGCTGAAATCCATAATTTGCAAAGAAAGGTGAACAATTCGTAGATGAGCTGGTTAAATTGTTGTATGCATACTCAACCATGGGTAAATAGGAGATCCACTGGTCCTGCTGATATGAACAAAAACACCTGAGATATTCCTCAAGCCACTGATTCAGTCGTTCCGTCTGCCCGTTGGTTTGGGGGTGGTAGGCTGTTGTAAATCTATGATCAATTTGAAGGAGGTTAGATAAGGTAGACCAGAACCGTGAGGTGAATTGTGTTCCTCTGTCAGTGATCACCCTAGAAGGTACTCCATGTAATTTAATGATATTGTCTAAGAAAAGACGAGCTGTTTCTGAGGATGAAGGAACTTTATGGTAGGGAATGAAATGTCCCATCTTGGTGAACATATCTATTACAACCAGTATGGTGTTCTGTCTTTGTGATGTGGGTAATTCAACGATGAAGTCCATACTTATTTGTTCCCAGGGACGATTTGGAATTGGTAGGGACATTAATAGACCATAAGGTCTTGACCTTTCGGTTTTTGAGGTTATGCAAGTGGAACAACTACCAACATAATCCTTAACTGTATGCTTCATTTTTGGCCACCAATATGATCGATTTAACAGATCCAGGGTACGCCTAACACCAGGATGACCTGAGGTTGGGATGTCGTGATGATATTTTAATACTTCTCTGCCTTAGCATAGAGCTTGTGTGTACGGAGTCTGGAGAGTACCCATCTTAGATGTTTGACGTGATCCTTTAAGGTCTTAGAATATATTAATATGTCGTCAAGATACACGACCATACAGACATCTAACAAATCTCTGAAAATATTGTTTATAAAATGTTGGAAAGTCGCCGGAGCGTTGCACAATCCGAAAGGCATCACCAGGTACTCAAACAGCCCGTATCTAGTGCGGAAGGCCGTGAGACATTCATGACCCTCCTGTATCCGTACCAGATTGTATGCCCCCCTGAGGTCGAGCTTGGAGAAGATGGTAGTGTCAGATAACCTTTCAATCATCTCAGGAATCAACGGTAATGGATATCGATTCTTTATGGTCCTCTTATTTAGCTCCCGATAATCGATGATAGGTCTAAGTGATTCATCCTTGTTCCTTACGAAAAACATGCCGGCTCCGGCGGGGGAGGTGGAAGGTCTTATAAAACCCTTCTTAAGGTTGTCCTCGAGATAGGTCTTGAGATATTCTAATTCGGATTTGCTTAGGGGATAAATGTGCCCAAATGGTATGCTTGCCCCTGGCTGTAGTTGAATAGGGCAATCATACGGACGATGGGGTGGAAGAGTGTCAGCTTCAGATTTACTAAAAACATCAGCGAAATCCTTATAACAGTCGGGTAGAACCTGTGGAGTAGGGAGAGCTTGAAGTAGGTGATGCTGGGGAAAACAGGTGGTATGACAGTATGTGGAACTGAAAGATATCTTAGATGAGGTCCAGAGTATGGAAGGCTCATGTAATTTCAACCAGTTGATGCCTAAAACTACTTGGAAATGGGGACAAGGCAAAACGTCGAAAGAAATGTATTCAGTATGGTCCTTTTCAGTAACAACTCTCAGTGGAACAGTATGGTGTGTAATAGGACCGTTACGTATAGTAGAACCATCAATAACACGTAGTACTAAAGGTATTTCTTTCAACACAAGAGGAATTTTTTTAAGTTTTACAAGGTGAGAGTCGATGAAGTTCCCAAATGCCCCGGAATCTATGATGGCTTCAGCTGGTAGTCTTTTCTGATCCCACTGTAAGAATAGAGATATGTTACAGTAAGTGGTTTTCTTATGAGGCTCATGAGAGGAACATATAATGGTGGACTTACTTTTCTTGTTCTTCTGAAGAATGGGACATTGAAACACTGAGTGAGTTGGATCTCCACAGTACATGCAAAGGTTCCTGGTTCTACGTCTCAACCTCTCTTCAGTTGACAAGGGTCCTCTAATGACCCCAATCTCCATAGGAATGGATGTAGGTGGTGAGGGTTTTGGTTGGCTAGATGTTGCAGCATGTTTGACATATGAGTCAGTATGGAACTTCTCACCACGTCTCTCTCTCAGTCTTCTGTCAATCTGAGAGGACATTTTCATTAATGCTTCTAAGGTAGGAGGTAATTCAATCCTTGCCAACTCATCCTTTAGATTCTCTGCCAATCCTAGGCGGAAATGATTTCGAAGTGCTATAATCTGATGCGTAGAGTTTGAACTCCGCGATGTATTCCTCTACGGGCCTCTTGCCCTGTTTGAGGTCTCTCATGTGAGCCTCAGCGGTCAATTGAGTGTCTTTATCAGAGTATAAATCGTCCATAACACTGAAGAAGGAATCTAAAGTAGCAAGGGCTGGATCCTCGTGTTCACATAAATTGTCAGCCCAAACCCTGGGCTCCCCTCTGAGGAATGTGATAACAGTAAGAACTCTTATATTCTCAGTGGTATAGGTCTTAGGACGCAGAGTAAAAAGCAAATGACAGGCATTTTTAAATTGTTTGTAATTGCGTCTGTTCCCATTGAAAGTCTCAGGAAGTGAAATCTGGGGTTCAGGTACAGACTCGTGAGCAGATCTTGCAGCAATGGAATCCTTAAATAAATCTTTGAGAGTTTTATTCTCTATCTGTAACTCCCTGACTGCGTGGGCAATTTGATCAACTTTCTGTGATAAATTGAATACCACTTGGGGAAGCTCTGCTGGTTCCATAAGTTTAATGGCTTAGTATTATGTAAAGTCTGAATGGACTTCTGGGTTGTGGAACACAACTGCAGAGATTATAATAAACAATGAAATGTATCACCCCTTACGTATGGTATCACCAATATTGGTAGTGATATCAGGTATTGACGAGAGAGTGAGTTGATATAGAATTATGGAAATACACTGATGATGTTTGAGTTTCACAATCACTCAGATGTGCGAGAGTGAAGAGAATAACAGATCTCTTATCCCTGAGTCTGGCGATATCTGCTTTACAGGATGAGGGCAAAATGTAAGTAACAGCAGTATCCTCTATGAGAGTGAACAGTTCGTGTATCGAGAATCCCCTCTGGAGGGTAATAACAGTCTTGGTTTAAGAGAGTGAACAGTTCGTTTACCTGTCTTGCTGCAACAAGCAGCGTTAAGAGTGCTGGAGTAACAGAGCGGGGAGGAGACTGGTAGATGACGCGCTGGATTATTGACAGCGCAGGAGATCTCCGAGTCCCGTGTTCCGTGTTAGCCGGTTGCGGTGAATTGGAAGTTGGATGAGGTGCTGGCTAGACTCCCGGTGGGGACTGAAGGTTCACTTTCAGGTGGAATCCAACACACCTCTCCTCAAAATAAGTGGCAGTTTATGAAATCCTCAGTTAGAGATGGCTAGAGCCGTAATTGTATATAAGGAGGCAAAGGAATACAAACAATTGATTGTTCCGTTTGTAGGGAAACAACATCCAAATGTTTTCACAGAGAAGATATTGTAATCCACAGTTAGTTGCAGTAAGCAATTATTCAGAAAAGTATAGGAGAGCTCAGTATGAGCAGAGTTACTCGAGACAAGCAACAAAATACTAAGCACCTGCGCTTTGCAGAAACAGGTGATTTAAAGACTCTGTAGGCAGGGCTAAAAGGAAGCAGGTAGAAATTTAAAGGTACATGCAAACTGTGATATGATCCTTACACTATACCAATAAGTGTCCCAGTAAACTCTCACACTCTCTCTATACCAATAAGTGTCCCAGTTCTACACATTCCCACACACACACTCTCTTTTTTAAAATACATTTTGCATTGCAAATGGTCTTGAAACATTGTGCCAGGGCTATACAGTCAAGCATACATCTATGTCACTAACTTTATTAAGACACATAAATCCATTACTGACCTGCTGGCTCATCCTTGGCTATCCTGTCATCAATGTCAAGCAAAAACAACACAGTAACACAATCTGACAGCAAATCAAATACATTCTTTATTGACATGTTTTTAGGATTGTTTTCCGTTGCTTTATTGTCAAACATAGCCTATAAGAGTTGGAACCTTTTGAGCCTCAGCAAAATCATAAAGCACCTCATAACGTACCAAATATGAGTATTATAGCTAGCAGTTTCCTTTATAATCTTATCTGGAGGGAGGATGACATTTTGACCTGAGAGGAAATGTTGTAAAATGTAATGTAAGCCACAGCTTTACAAGTTTGTTTTAAACTTCGCTGCCTCCCTGAACACTGTGTTAGCCACACATTATCAGGAACCAATGAATTATTTATACTAATTAATAACTTGGGAACCAAAGTTTACATTTTAGGAGCCATGGCTTCCCAGACATCTCAATATGAAGAATGAATGTTTGAAGAATATTGGAATGTTCTTCTGAAGTTTAATTCAATATGGATATCATTTCTATTAGTTTGATAAATGTATAAAGTAAACTTCACACCACAGTTCACAGTGTACTTAAAAGAAAACTAAAGTCAAAATTAAACTTTTATGATTCAGATGGAGCAATTTTAATTTTTTTTTCTCCCAATTTACTTGAATTATCAAAAGGTGCACAGTATTTTTATATACACACTTTCTGTGGCAAAGATCCTAAAAAAAAACAACCTGTGCAAGAGTTTACAGTATGTAAGAATATGCATTTTGTGATTTGCTGAAGGCTGTCACATGATACAAGGGGCTGCAAAAAAGGAAGTGTAAATTTCCCAGAAAAAAATCTTAATTATTTTAAATTTGACTAACTGATATTGAATTGTCATTGAATTATCATTATGGAATTCTACTGTATTTAATCATCCTTTAAAGGAACACTAAAGTTGAAATCAAACTTTCATAAGTCAGATAAAGAATGCAATGGTAAATAACTTTACAATAATCTCCTATTTTTAAAATATGCACAATCTTTTTATATGCACACTTTGAGGCATCGGCTCTTAGTCAGTATGCTAAAAATGCATATTATATAAGAATATGAATTTTGTGATTGGCTGATGCCTGTCACATGATGCAAGAGAAGGAAAATGTAACTAACTGAAATTTGGCAGAAAAAAAAAATACTACTCAATTGAAATGCAGACTGACCTTTTGCATTGTCTTTTTATCATGCATTTGTTGATGCAATTCTACTGTATTTATAGTGACATTCACCTGCCGATTACAGCTATAGAAGCAAGTTTACTACTCACTATTCTGTTGATTTCCCTTCTGTGCCTGCAGCTGTCTTTAAAGTCATTCACTTATTTTAACCCCTTACAAGTATTAGTTAGTAAAGCTCTGTATCTTCACACTTGGTGATGCCATCTTGAAGCTTATATTTGTGATGTAACTTTTAAACGTTGCAAAAAAACTGCAAAAAATTAACACTTCCTCTATTATGTGAGCTAAACTGAAGTGCAAGGTACAGCTGTGAATTCTCCCTGGAGGAGACCTTCGACTGGAGGATCCCAATTCCGGCAATGAAGTGGTGAAGTGGGTGGAGCTGGGTTGTAGGAGGCGGGCCTGTAGGGGATTTAAGCGAGGAGCGGAAGCTGCAACATCCTCTTTATTTCCTACAACGGCAAAGAGAAGTTCAGCGTTTTTGCGGTTGTAGAAATAAAGAGGAGTTGCATGGAGGACCTGGTGGCTGAAGTGCAGAGGATGGCTGAGACTAAGGGGACGGCCTGGCTGACAACTTACCTGGAGGCGGCAGGTGCTCCAGTCGGATCGGCGGCGAGCAAGGACAGGCACGGCAGGCCACAGAGGCGGTTGAGGCTTCCGGATCGGCTATCTCCTGATAGCGGAACACGCGGCGATGGGTCTGCAGGAAGATCCGTGGGGCCCAGTCGCCGGAGCGGGAGCAGCGCATCGGAAGTGCAGGAGAGGACAGCAGAGCAGGCTGTGGACGGGGCGAGGAGGAAGGCAATCAGGATCGGAGAGATGGCAGGTGAAGCCAGGGTATCGGAGTGGCTGGGCCTTGATCAGGCACACGTGGGAGATGCTCGGGAGTCGGGTATATGGCCTCAGAGGGCCCAAGCAGCATGTCTGGAGGGAACAGTTGGGGAGACGGCTCCTCCAACCATCAGTAGTGTGCCTCAGAACCGGATGGAGAGAGGAGGAGGCAAAAGGGGAATGAGCATGAGGGGTTTGGGCAAGGCTGGGGATAAGATAAGGTCAAAGGGTAGGGGTTTACAGAGGAGTGACAAGGAAGCGAAGGGGAGTCAGCAGCAGGAGATGGGTGGGGGTGGGAATTATCAGGGGCTGTAGGGTCCAGTGAAAAGGGGGGCTAAGAGGCGGGGCAGATGATTCAGTAAAAGGGGGGCTATGGGGGTTAGGACAAGGGTTTCAAAAGGGGGTAGGGGCAGGGGTATTAGGAGGGGGATGGGTAGGAGGGATGTTGAGGTTTTGGGGAATGTGTCTCAGGAGGGGATAGGGGACATGATGGGGGGTTAGAACAAATTTAGTTTCCCTATTACAGACTCAGGGATGAACCTGAGGGACTTATGGTTGGAGGGGCAGAGGCTTCTGCGGAGTCAACTAAGCAGGACCTGGATCCAGATGCGCTGTGGGTGGATCACTCCTACAGCAACTTCGAGCTGGAAGACCCTGGGGAGGGGCCATCTACAAGACCGGTATCATGGCAGATAGGGGACCTGGCTGTGCTGTAGCAATTGCTCCGTTCTTTAATACGTGGGCAGGGGGGGCGAAGGGTGTTCAGGAGGCTAGGGTAGGGTCGGGGCTGAGGGCCGGGAGTATTAGGAGAGATAGGGAAGGGGGACTGCAGGGTAGGGTTTTAACTGCTTCCCCTCTGCAGACACGGCCACAAGGCAGGGATGCGCCATAGCCCTCGGAGGTCCGGATCAGGGCGGTGGCAGGAAAAATCCAGGTCGCCAAGGGAGCACGGGAGGACACAGGGGGACAGAAGATCGCCTACATGGAGCAGGCTGGAGAGGGCGACTGACAAGTCTGGCAGGAGGAGAAGGTCCAAGTTCCTAGCCCCCAGGAGGAGCAGTCTGTGACCCAGAGATTGGGTGACAAGGCAGCAGGTGGAGACTAGCGTGGCGGAGAGAACAGAGGCTACAAGGACGGCTGACCGGGGAGTTGAAGTGGTTGGAGCGGCAACAGCACCTAGGAGTAAAGGTGAGGGTGCTAACAAAGGGCGGAGTCCGGATGCAAGTGTGCATGGTTTAAGTGTGGCTCAGAGTTGATTGGTGAATGGTTTAAGGGATCTACTGGCTCAATTTAAAAAACAACTGGCAGGGCAGTAAGAGGGCAGTGGGGTGAGCATGGCGTCGGCTTGGGGAGTGGCAGCGGCAGTTGGGATCCCAGTTACCATGGGCACGGGGCAGACGCAGGCAAGCGGGTCCAGCACCGGAGGTACACTGAAGGTGGCTGATAACGCCATGAGGAGGCCTTTGTTCAATAGGCCCGTTAGGGATACACCTTGATTAGGAAGTGAAGGAGAATATCTGGAAAAGAGAATTTCTGGAAATATTTTCCCTGCTACTGTTGGATCAGGTGAGATTAAGGAGGATGGAAAAGGGGACAAGGAGAAGAAGGAAGACGATGAGAGGAAGAAAGGGTACCGCAAGTTACCAAAGACTTTCACCAATTGGTTGAGGGCCTTTTGCATTTTAGCAGCGGTAATAGGGGAGTAATTCCCTGAACAGTGCTCGGGGCTGTTCTGTTATTATGATGAGATTGCAGGGGCTTATCGGACTTACGGTGGGTTGGCGTAGTGGCAGTACGATAAGCAGTTCCATCAGAGAATGGCGATTAGGCCCGAGATGAGATGGGACGATAGGGACATGGGGATTTGGTTGGAGTTGATAACTCCATTGTGTGGAGGTAGTTCCTTTTGTAGTACAGGAGGAAATTGGGGAGGGGGTACAGCAAATGGAGGGCCTGTGTTGAGTGGGGGAAATTCAAGTGGAGGAGCAGCGATGGCCATTCAGAAGGGCCTTTGCTTTCAATTCAACGAAGGGCAGTGTAAATTCAAGAATGAATGAAAGTATAAGCATGCCTGCTTGGTATATGAGGGAGACCACCCATGGGCACAATGTTTCAAGAGGGGCAGTGGAGTTGGAAAAGCCAGGGAATCTGCTGCTAAAAGCCAGGACACCTGTGAGAGTAAGAAGGATGGTGCTGTGGCTCGACCATTAGGCTAAGGTCAGGGGTAAGTCTGGGGATGCAGAATTATTACTTACGGGATTTAGTTCAGGATTTTGGATCCCGTTTGTGGATGGGGGGAAGTCTCAATTTCAGGGAATCTTCAGTCAGTGAAAGGATATCCAGGTGTGGATCAGGGGAAGCTGGATAAAGAGGTGGCGTTGGGAAGAATTGGGGGCCCATTTACTAATCCTCCTTTCAGGAACCTGAGGATTTCTCCATTGGGCGTTGTGCCTAAGAAAGCAAAAGGGCAATTCTGGATGATTCATCATTTGTCACATCCAAAGGGGGAGTCAGTTAATGATGGCATTGACCCGGCATTGGCAGCAGTGCAGTACGCTTCATTTGACAAGACGGTGGGTTTGGTAAGAAAAGCGGGTAGGGGAGCGTTGATGGGAAAAGTTGATGTGGAGGCTGCCTTTCGGCTGTTGCCGGTTCATCCGGTTTGTCATCATCTGTTAGGATGTTTCTTTGAAGGGGCCTTTTATGTTGATTTATGCTTACTGATGGGCTGTTTAATGTGCCTATTATGAGAAATTTGCTCCTTTGTGGACTGGGTGGTGCGGCAGAGTTCTGGTTTGCCATCTATGGTCCATTACTTGGAGTCAGGGGATTGTGGTAAATTAATAAAGCATTTCTTTCAGGTGGCTGACAATTTTGGCATCCCGGTAGCGCATGAGAAGACGGAAGGACCCTCCACCTCATTGAGTTTTTCTCAGACCTTAGGGTCTGGCTTGCATTTTTGGCTGAATTTAACGGAAAAATGTTAGTCCAGAAGGCAGCTGTCTCTAATGAGGAGCTGCTCCTGTTCATTGATGCATCAGGGTCGTTGAGTTTTGGGGCATATTGTCAAGGGAGTTGGTGTGTGGGGGAATGGCCAAGCAGTTGGAAAGAGGATGGGCTTACAAAAAATTGGTATTTTTGGAGCTTTTCCCTTTGCTAGGGGCGCTGAAAGTATGGCACAAGAGGTTTGCGGGACAGGAGGGTGGTTTTCCACACGGATAATCTTGGGGTGGTGTATGTGGTTAACCATTTGTCATCTAGCTCGCTGTCAGTTGAGCTCTTGCTCAGGTTGTTTGTGTTGGAATGCATGCAGCTGAATGTGTTCTTTCGTGCTGTCCATGTACTTGGTTGTCTTAATGTAATCGCTGACGCCCTTTCTCGCTTTCAGTGGTCATGATTTCGGGAAACGGCGGAGGTGGATGGAGTTACTTGCCCACCAGAACTGTGGAAGTTGAAGTTTTGAAGTTAGTAGAGGTGGCAAGGGGAGCTTTAGCTCGGGGGACTTGGGAGGCATATGTCAAGACATGGCGGCAGTGGCTTCAGGTTTTACAAGAAAAAGGGTTTGGTGACTCTAGAAGAGAATGGATTCAGGTATTGTTGGCATGGATTGACGAATGGAAGGTCAGAGGTTTATCAAAATCAGTGGTTAGAAGGAATGTGGCCGCAATGGCCTTTCTTTTCAAGCTGCTAGGGTGAAAGGACTTAACTAAACTGTTTGTAGTGAAATTAGCGGTTAGGGGGGTTTGTATGGGAAAGGTTTGTGGGGACGGACAGCATCCGATGGTCTTCGGTATGCTGGTTCAACTGTGTGATACCATGCCGAAGGTGTGTTTATCTGATTTTGAGACGTTATTGTTTCGGGCCGCCTTTGTGTTAGCATTTTTTGTGGCTTTTCGCCTCTCGGAATTGGTCGGAGCTAATAGGGGGGATGCAGGGGGTCTCAAGGCTAAAGATGTTTCTATCAGAGACGGGGTTCTGTGGATATGGCTCAAAAAGTAAAAAAACAATCCGGAAGGGTTGGGGCGGTGGATTAGGATTTTTGAGATACGTGGAGGTTGTTGCCCGGTGGTGACACTGGAGGCATTTATGAGGGCAAGACCCATTGGCTTCCTCCCCCTTCTGGTGCACCAGGATGGTTCGTTGTTATCCCGTTTTAATTTTTTAGCAGTTTTTCAACGGGTTTTGGCCATGATGGGGTACACTTTGGTTGAGTTTGGTACGCATTCTTTCCATATCGGGGCTGCCACTGAAGCTGCCAGTTTGGGTTTAGGTGAGAGTGTGATTAGAAGAATTGGTGGTTGGAAGTCTGGATGCTTTTGCTTGTATGTTAGATCAGAGTTGAGGGTTTAGTGTTTTTCATTTGTTTCAACAGGTCCAGTTCAGTGTTGGATTGTGGGACATTCTTTTATTTATTAGGCTCGTAAAGCTGCTGCAGTGAAGTGTCAAGGGTTGCAGTTCAATTTTCCTGAAGAGTCAGTGACGTTACGTTGGTTGGGAGTTTGGGGTTTAAGATGGGACCAGATTCTTAGAAAAGTAGTTGATTATGCCAGGATGTTCCTGCCTCCTGCTATTCTTGTAATACATGCTGGGGGAAATTACCTGTGTTTTATGGCACAGAGGGATCTGATTGAGTGCATAAGGAAGGATTTGGGTAGGTTGAGAGAGTTGTTTCCCGATTTAATTATCGTGTGGTCAGATATAGAGCCCTGTTCTGTATGGAGGGCTGCTTGGGATTTTTAGGAAGCCTCTAGAAAAAATATTAACAGGACCATCACCAGTTTTGTATCTAATATGGGGGGAGTGGGCATTAGGCACGTGGAATTTGAAGGGGAGTCGGGTTGTTGCTTCTTTTTAAAGGATGGGGTCCACCTTAATGAGATTGGTCTCCATCTTTTTAACTTTAACATCAGAGAGGGGGTGTTAAAAGCCTTAGTCTGTGACGTGCTGTGGCAGGGGTGCTTGTTTAGTTTAAGGAAGTTGGCACTAAACTGGTACCTCCCTAAAGAGGCGAGAGTTGTTTGAGGGATGTTCCTGGCATGTAAGCCTGTGGAAGGTTAATCTCTGGTGGCAAGCACCTTACGGTTCCTATGTTAATATGTTATTCAGTTTTATTCGTGATTTTATATGTTATGTTATTTATTGAAATAATTTAATAAATGCGGGCTGCTGCCTTTACACTCCATTCTCTTGTGTGTTGTATCATTCTAACATAATGTATGCCTAATTTAGGGTCAATTCTCCCTGGAGGAGACCTTCGACCGGAGGGGATTTTGACCCCAATTCCGACAATGTAGTGGGAGGAGCTGGGTTGTAGAAGGCGAGCCTGTAGGAGATTTAAGCGAGGAGCAGAAGCTGCAACATCCTCTTTATTTCCTACAATTGCAAAGAGAAGTTCCCTTCCGCCCTAGTCGTATGTGGTTCGTGCCACAACTGTGGCGGAGTGCTTGTTTAGTTTATGGAAGTTGGCACTAAATTGGAACCTCCCTAAAGAGGCGGGAGAGCTGTTTGGGGGATGTTCCTGGCATGTAAGCCTGTGGAAGGTTCATCTCTGGTGGCAAGCACCTTACTTTTAATATGTTTATATGTTATTCAGTTTTATTCATGATTTTATATGTTATTTTATTTATTGAAAATAAAATAAAAATGTATGCCTAATATGGGGTCAAAAAGCCGTTAACATCACAAATGTGTGAAAGTGCACTGCTTCTGTCACATGATGTAACAATATGTTTGCTACAAGATGGTGCCGCCCAGTATAAAATGCAGGGCTTTACCAGCTGGATTCTGTAATGAGTTAAACTAAGAGAACGGCTTTAAAGACAGCTGCAGGTACAGGGGGAATACAGTAGAATAATGAGTAGTAACCATGCTACTGTAATTGTACCCAGCAGTTTAATGTCCCTTTAATGGGACTTTAATTCTACTAAACCTTTTTACAGCTCGAAAGGAAGGTGGCATATACATTACATCTTACAGTCTTACGGTTGTGGTTTTGGCCACAATGGTATTGGTTCTTGTTCATACATATTTGGCATATACATTAACCTTTCTATATGTAGATTCATGGCCATTGCTATTGTTTAATTGAATAATTAACAAAAAGAACACTTCTTCTGACATATTACTCATTAAAATAAAATGTATCATTTATAAAGAGGTTCTTGGTAGATAGAATGTCTTCCTTTTTGAAATGTAATTGTTTTGTTGTCCAGGTCACAGAAGAGAGTGTGTGTGTTTTTAAAACAATAGCATACTATCTGGGCATTGTAATGACCAGGAAATTATATCATCTCTTTCTCTTACCCCTTTTAAAAAGAAAATATATATTAAAATTACTCAGTTACTATAATAATTCTTGACGTTTTTTGTTAGCATTTAAATTATCACTTGTTTACCATGATCAAGCACCTAAAGGGACTTATTTCTTCAAAGGATTTAATCTATCTAGTATTCAAGATTGAAGAAATAATTTTGAGGTGAACATAGAATATAATATTATTTCTTCCAGTAAGAAGCTATTGGTATGCTTGTGCAGCTATTTCATAGCATTGATTGACATTTTTTCTGAAGACATAATTTATCTTCCTATATCATGATGAGATCTGCTTTCACCTGATGGCCTAATATTTGTTATAAGAACATGGACTAATATGTTTTACATACAAGACATTTTCAATGTTCCCACCTAGAAAATAATAAAAATGCTTTAAGAAGTAGAATAACTGTAATAAAATACTGCCTGTCCCCATCTGTATTATTTTTTACATGCTTTGCCTTGTCTTTCAGAATTCCTTATGAAAATGTATGCAGATATTGATTAATATATGTATAGAACAAGGGATTCAACATTTCAGTAATCGAAGTCAAAACAATTACCCAAACCAAAAGATTCACTAATTCACCACCTTCCTCCAAAACCTCCCATGTGAATGGGGCAGGTGGTTATTTTCATGTAGAAGGATGATTATTCTTACCATGGCTAGGGATGGTTAAAGGTTTGGGCACATTAAATAAAAAATAAAATAAAAATAATGAATATTGACTACGCTTGTTCACAATAAATTAATGTTCAATGATTGTGCAACATGTGATATTAATTTCTGTACAAATGTTAAATTCACCTTCATCTAACATATTGAATGTATGATTTGATTATAAACAGAAGCGTTAAAAATAAATTGAATTATTAAAAAAGTTGATTGTCATAGACTTCAATGTAATATAATTCCCAACCCTAGTAAAGTATTTCTACATTTCATACAGCAGAAACATAAGACATTTTGGGCTAGATTACAAGTGTAGTGCTAAATATTGCTTGCGTGCAAGCGATATTAGCACTCCACAGTGTAATACCAGCGCACAATAATGTGCACTGGTATTACAAGTAAACTGCAATGTAAAGCGAGCTCCCGTTTGCATTGCTAAGAAGCTCACAAGAACGCACTTCCATAGGCTTCTATGGGAGTCAGAGACAGCATCAAAACCTTGCGTAGCATTTTTAAATATATACACATATCACTTAAAGGGACAGTCAAGACCAGATTTTTGTTGTTTAAAAAGAAAGATAGGCTATGATTAAGCACCACTAAAGGGCGCAAAACACGTCAGGCTGCCTGTCTCTCATTGTCTGTTAGTCTGCCTTATGTCTGGTGTTTAGGGTTTCCAGTTTTTTATAATAGGAAGCTGAATAAAGATTTTTTTCTTCTATTTTTAACACTCTGGGTAGTGCCTGCTTCTTTTCTACATTTTGGTATGCACATTTGGGGTTGATCTCCCTGGCTATTGCACTCCGATACAGCCTGCCTCTTATTGGATGACTCTTTCTTCCACGTTTGTTCCGGTTCCGGATTAGTGCAGCCACATGCCGTGGCATTTTCCTGTCCCTTTAAAATTGTTGAATGAGATTAATCCAAATATAATATCATAATCCTTGTAAAAAGTGTTTTCTGGTGGATGCAAAATACCAAATGAAAATAAAAACAACGGCAAAACCAAATTTAAACCTTGTAAAAGTACTTGTAAACCACTATGCACAGGTCTGTTATGGTTCGGACTACATTCCCATTTATTTGAACCCATACGCCTATAAATGAATCAGTATATAGGCATAACTATTTGGATAGTGCATTGTAATCCAGTGTCCGCTTTGTTGATAATTTTACAAATCCTTACAAATATTGCAGTATAAATGAAAATGTATAAGCAGTTTAAAATAAAGCGGTAGATACTATCATAAGTTAGTGATAAATTGCTGACATACAAATGCATATTTCCTCTATGATTTCTAACATTATGATAAACCCCTTGTAAACAACATTATTTTATTTCTTAGAAAACAATAAAAATATTTGAAAGCTCGAGGGAAAAAAAAACAATGTCATGTTTTCAACTTATTTTTTTTTAAGAATCCTTTTTTGTTGTTTTTGTTTTTGAAGTCACAGGAATTTAGTTCTTAAGCTTTTATCTATCCTGTCATACACCTGCAACGCTTCAGCTGAATCAGTTTTATCTGTGATTTCTTGTATTATAATATCCCACAGAGAGATTTGCTGGCAATATGAAATATATACTTCATATGCTCTAGATATTGAATATTTGACAATCGTTATATGAATACTACAATAAAGAAAAAAGGGCATTTTATTATTTTAATAGTATATGACTCACACACTCGGCACTCTTCATGCAACCAATAATACATAACCTACGTTGGGGTACAAAAAGGCTGCAGCCCGCATTTATTAACACAAACAAATGTTTACAAATAAGCAACCACTTAACCAATGTGGTTACAAACCCTGGGGTGCCGCCCATCATCCACCACACGTGCCTTCCCCTGGCTGTTGCCAGGCACGCCCCCTTTTCTTCAACTCTCTCCCATCGTCCGATGAGGTACCATTACCACCTAAAACTCGCCTGATAAGGCCAGCACCCGCCCCACAGCTGCGACAACCTCAAACCTTAAAACAAAGGGAGGGAGGGAGCTTTTCCCGCTTCAACAGGGAAACTGATCTGGCTTCCGCCTCACAAACCCCCTAACTCCTTTCCAGCTCCACCTCCACCCAACTCTGCCCAGCAACCCACTGCTAATTGGCCTGCAGTGTGGTCACATGCCCCTGCCCTCAATTTATTCCTTCCGGGGCTTCTTTGACACACAATGTCCCCATTATATATATTACAATGCACCTAATGTTGTATTCAACAACATTTCATGGCAATCTGGTTTTCTTTTACTTAGCTTGTGCTAAAATGCAGACTTTTTTTTTCTTTCTAATTATTTCTCTTTTTTTTTTACACGCATAAAAAATAGTTTAAAAAATAAAAACATAGAGACTATTGATTGAATATTAATGATAACTATCTATAGTGTCTGAACACATGTTTGTTTCAACTTAAAAGGACAATGTAAGCAGGCAAACAGCTGATAATAGTCAATTGTATTCAAAGATGCTTGAGAACACCCAAATGGGCTGGGCCCTCTCGCTCATCCTGCACTGAGAGGTTCTTGTGTACATAGTACACTGCAGTATTGAAATGTTCAGTATCATGTGTTAACAATTTAATACACTGAGGCATTCATGCCTATTGGGAACTTATCAGGCCAGATTACGAGTTGAAATATTTCCAATTTCCTGTTCCTAGTCACCCAGGTGTACTAATAAATGTAAAATATCAATAAGAATATACTTCAAATATGTTTTCACATATGTATTCATAGGGGTGCCAATAATTTTGCCAAACATATTTAAGAAAGATTTTTTTTAATTTTTTTTATAAACCTGAGAATATGCGATCGGTTTTGCGCGGAAGTAGGGTGTTAGGTTTATTTTTTTCCACTTTTTTTGCTCCAGTTACTTATATGGGGGAAGCAGGCAATATCCTAACTTCGGTATTTTACACGCATCCGGTTAGTGCATGAGCAAAAACGCCCAAAAAACACACTTCTAGCAGAGTTAGTGTGCAAGCGGGAGTGTTAAATACTGCTCCACTTGTAATCTGACCCATTAAAGGGGAGATTTTACAGTACAATATCTTTTTAAACAATAACTCATCACATGTAGAGTTTACACATTTTAAATAAGTGTATGTAATTATTTTCAATGGGCATTTTCTTGTGGAATTAAAGGTACAGTAGATGCTAGTTAAAAACCATGTTATGAGCAAAGTGCATCCATAAGAGATTGTATATATCTATTTTCCACTATCTACCTACACATTGTCTTTTTTCAAAATGATAAGTGGACAGGACAGCCAATAACATAAGTACCATCTATGTGTGCTTAGCCTACTGACATATAGACAGATTTAGTTATAGCAATGATAACTTTTTAAAAAGTATTTCTACAGAACATTTGTAGTTTAAAAAATTTTTTTTTTTAATAAACATCTATTATATATAGCATCTGTATCAAAACCTTTAAAATACTGCGCAAAATACTTAACACAAGTTCACTATTAGTAAAATAAATGTAGTAAACCAAGGAAATTTTCAAAGCGTAAAAGACAAACTTTATTTGACAATCTTCATCAAATTAAAACAACATAAAGCACAAAAACTTTGGTGTGTCAGCATTAGAGGCTGACGCGTTTTGGCATCCTTACCATAATCTATAATAAAGAGCGTGCTCCAGCTGTTTTGAAGCAAATGTTACAAGTAACTGTATAATTGGTGTGACAGGTTGGAAAAAAAGGGGGGCTTTGAACTGGGGCATCCACTAAAGACAGTAAACACAGTGCATTATGGGCTAAAGTAGGTGTTTTACCAAAGGTTTAAAGGGACAGTTTACCAAAAAAATGTCTCCCCTTTAAATTGTTTCCAATGATCCATTTTACCTTCTGGAGTGTATTTAATTGTTTACAAGTAGCTTTTTTAACCATATTTCAGCATTTGGAATAGTTGAATCAGCCTGTGGTATGCCCACCTATACTGAAAGTTTCTATACTTGAGTCTATGCCATTGACAGCCTATGTAAACCAGGCCAGCAGAAAAAATTACACTCCTAATGGGGTGCAGGATAATTTAAACCAAGCCAGCAGAAGAAATTACACTCCCAGTGGAGTGCAGGATAGTTAAAGGAACATAATACTCATATGCTATATCACTTAAAACTGATGCAGTACAACTGTAAAAAGCTGGCAGCAAAATATACATATCTCTATGTAAAAAAGGAAGATATTTTACCTCACAATTTACTCAGCTCACCAGAGTAAGTTCTGTGTAAAAAGTTATACTCAGCTGCAGCCCAGCTGAAGGTAAAAAAAAAAAATTAAAAATGAAGAAATGAACAGCAGCCAATCAGCATCAGTAGTGCTGAGGTCATGAACTCTTTTACTGTGATCTCATGAGATTTCACTTAACTCTCATGAGATTTCATAGTAAACTTCCTTAAACTGAATAGGGAAATAGCATGAGTGTGCATGAAGCTCACTCCCTTGCCTGTCTCGGGACAGACATATTGATTTGCTTCTTAAAGTCCTTTACATTAGGTGTGCATACTTAGGACTTTTTGAGGTAAAATATATTTCTTTTTTACATAGAGATGTTCAGGTGATATTTTCTAGCCAGCTTTTTACAGCTATGCTGCATCACTTTCAAGTGTTTCAACATTTGGGTATCATGGCCCTTTAAGTAACAACATGTTCATTTTCCATTGTTCTTTTTAAGTATTGAGCTTTGGTTTTCCAGACAAATATAAGATAAGGAAGCAAGTCTGTAAACACAAAGTGATAACACAATGAGATCTGCTATTACCTGCAAGCTCAACCCATTGTAATAGCTTGTGGTTTAAAAGCACCAAACCAGCTAATTCATATACACAAATAAGCCTGAAAATGCAATTTCTCATACATTTATAATCTGCAGCTGGTATAACAAGTCATTAAATACACATTAATATAAAACAGTTTTACAGTGTACCAGAGGCGTAATTAGAAACCACAGGGCCCAGGTGCAAGAATCTAAGGCGCCCCCCCCTAAAAAAAAAAGGTGAATTTGATACATATCTTTTTTTGTTTTTCTTTACATTTAACACAGAAAAAAAAATGTGAATCAGATTACATGTCTGCAAAAGGAGGTACCCTGTGCTCAGTCTATGAGATGGTCTGACCCCCTATTACTGTATATAGTGACAATGTTTAACCCACCAGTACTGTATATAGTGAGTCAGTGACACAGTCTGTTCTCTGCCGGTGAGATGGCTGGCCTGACCCTAGTCTGTGACATGGTCCAGCCCCCCCGTACTGTATATAGTGGTACTGTATAGTGACACTGTTTACCCCCCGCCCCCCCCATGCTGTAGTAACAAGGTCTGTAATTTGCTGGTTCCACAAACATACACACACACACACACACAAATACACACACAGTCACATACATACATACATACATACATACATACATACACACACACATAAAACACTAACCCCTGTAGTCAGAGACACTAGTGAGGCATCATGTCACACTCATATGATATCAGTGCAGGCAGTGGCAGGTCAACATTTTTTATTGGGAAAAAAAAAATTGAAGCTGGGCCCCCACCCTCATGGGCCCAGTCGCAGTTGCAACCCCTCCCCCCCCCTGTAGTTTCGCCCCTGCAGTGTACTGTCCCTTTCAGCCTGTTGTGTTTGCATCAGTCTGTTTTCATTCTTTTAAAACATTAAAAAAATGTTTTCATGAAACAGAAGTAAACCAAAAAAAGGTGATTTAAAAATCCAATTTTTGTTAAAAAATGTCCTTAGTTAAAATCCTGAGTAGCAGAGTATCCAGGTTAAACAGCAAACACAGCCTAACATGTTTCATATATATACTGATTTTATTAAACAGGAAAAAAGAAAATGTATTTGGAATGACACAGTCTCACATAATCGCATGGTCATCAACACAAAGCAGAAGTGAGAGGGAAAGGTTAAAAGGCTGAATGGACAAGCAAAAACATAAAAGAGAACTGCAGCACATTAAATACTAATGAATTTCAGAATAAGCTTTTTGCTGACTTTCTCATTTTAAACACTACAGACAACCGGCAGCTGCGTTTAGGGGTCAAGCACAGCCAGGTCAATAGGATAGCATAGAGAAGTGTCTGCTGGTTGTTTTATACCAAGGTCATCAGAAAAAGGCAATCCTTAGTGCATAGGTGACAAGGGCACAATATAGTCAGAGAACAAGGTTGTGTGCACAATTATAATCATTTTCTGATATTGGAAATCACGTAAAGAAAAGTATAAACAGAATCTTCTGTTAGAATCTTATCTTGAAAATCATTTTACTGACTTCCAAAGGGAAAGTAGTTAATTGCTGTTTTTTAAGTGTTCTAGATTTTTTTCTAATATTCCTTTAGAAAAAATGTAAAATCTGAAATTCTATTATAATAATAATAATAATAATAATAATAATAAATGAATAAAAAAATAATAAAAAAAAATGTTTTCTGAATTGGTCTATTCTGCAGAGATACCACACAAAATGTTTGGGGGCTTCTTATGAGCATTATTTTGTATTGGGTGTCTCTCCTTCACAACAGAACACTTGATAGAGTGATAAACAGAATGGGGAGAGCTTTAGATTATAATGCCCTATAAGTGAGTCTAACGGGCCGATTTACTAAGCAGCGGATGCTTCTTATTCCGCACAAGCCTTCAGGCTCGCCAGAAACAGGAGTTAAAAAGCAGCTGTCTTAAGACCGCTGCTCCTTAACTCATCTGACAGCTCTCAGGTGGTGGACTGCAATCATCCCGATCAGTATGATTGACACTACCTGCTAGTGGCCGATTGGCCTCAAATGTGCAGGGGGCGGCATTCCACAAACATTTTACCAGAAATGATTGTGCAATGTTAAATGCCGACAACGTATGCTGTCGGCATTTAGCAATGCAGGGTGGACATGATTCGCTATACCGAATCATGTCTGCCCGGGGTATGATAAATCTACCCCTAAATGTGTATATATACACTATACTGATATAACAGTGTACACATGTCTATCTCTTTTTGCTTTTCTTAAAATTATAAAACTCAGGGTGACATAAACAGTTCCAGAGATTATATAATAAATTATTTAATTCATTTAGAACTCAGTGTTAAAGTATTTTCTACCCCTATTAGAAAGGGGTATATATTGAACTATTGGAGAACTACTTTAGAATAATTATATCTAATCCTAATGAGCAGATCAGATCTGCATAAAGTCAGGTTAAAGTTTAATCATCATACAAATAAAGAGGTGACGGAATGTAATTGCAACATTAAAGGGGCAGCAAACACCTTAACATTGTATTATAAAATGTTTAGTTATGAAGAATAAAACAACTTTGCAATATAGTTTCTTATTTATTTTGCCCACTTTTTCATTAATTAATCTCTGAAAATTGTACCCTGCTAACTTCCAAGGACAACCCTGCTACATATGTGCCTTATTGGATTTAATTGATAAGAAACAAGGTTCTGTAGCAGAACAACAGAAAGGTCTTGTAATTACAAGGTGTTTAATTTCCCTTGAAATAAATAATATATAAAATAAAACCTTTTGTTTGTTTTTGCTAAAAGTACACAAAATATTACATGCAAAATGTTTATTTTTACTAAAGGCTTATTTAATTTGTTTGTACTAGATGTGATTGATTATAAAAGTTTATGCATTACTTGTTCTTTTAATTAGGGGTTGACAATTCCAAGCTTGTAATTGTGATTTGATTTAGAAGCATAGTTTTAGGTTATACCCCGCTTACTTCTAGTCTGGTTGCCACCATGTTGAAATCTAGCTTTCACTAAATCCCAGTGCTGACCTGTTGCACAGGTGCAGTAACTCGCCATTAGATACCTACAGTGTAACCTAGGTTCCATAAAGGCAGAGCCCATGATTAGAGAGAGGGGCAGGAAATGTATCTAGTATTTTGTGACTTTTAAACTCTTCGGATTATTCTAAATAAATCTGTATAAAATCTATATAAAATCATTCCCCTGGATCAAAAAAAGTGTTTTTGTCCGCTCAATATTCTAGAAGGCTGCTAAAGTAACCAATTCCTAGGAGTAAAACATACTGAAATACTCCGATTTACTAATGTAATGTGAAATGCTTGTGCAATGCCGCCCCCTGCACATTTGCGGCCAATCAGCCGCTAGCAAGGGGTGTCAATCAACCCGATCGTATTCGATCGGGCTGATTGATGTCCGCAGCCTCAAAGGTGGTGGATGAGTTAAAGAGCAGTGGTCTTAAGACCGCTGCTTCTTAACTCCTGTTTCTGCCGAGCCTGAAGGCTCGCGCGGAAACAGATGCGTTGACAAATCAACCCCAGTGTTTTAGCCTAGGATCAGTTAGCTAGTCGTCATGAGTGTTAACAAAAATTGTGAGTTTTCACTTCTACTGATTTGAGAATGATTTATTAACATTCAGGGGCCGAATGGAGCTTGATGCTCCTGTTTCCGCGCGAGACTTCAGGCTCGCCGGAAACAGAAGTTATGAAGCAGAGGTCTAAAGACCGCTGAGGCTGCGGACATCAATTTGCCTGATCCTATACGATTGGGCTGATTGACACCCCCTGCTAGCAGCTGATTGGCCGTGAATCTGCAGGGGGCGGCATTGCACAAGCAGTTTACAAGAACTGCTTGTTCAATGATAAATGCCGACAGCCTATGGTATCTGCATTTATTAATGTGCGGCGGGCATGATAAGCTACATTGTATCATGTCCGCTCGCACTGTCATAAATTGGCCCCTATGTTTTAAGTTATGTGGTGCATCTTTGTTTTGCTTGAAACTCAAAGGTGGTGGATGAGTTAAAGAGCAGTGGTCTTAAGACCGCTGCTTCTTAACTCCTGTTTCTGCCGAGCCTGAAGGCTCGCGCGGAAACAGATGCGTTGACAAATCGACCCCAGTGTTTTAGCCTAGGATCAGTTAGCTAGTCGTCGTGAGTGTTAACAAAAATTGTGAGTTTTCACTTCTACTGATTTGAGAATGATTTATTAACATTCAGGGGCCGAATGGAGCTTGATGCTCCTGTTTCCGCGCGAGACTTCAGGCTCGCCGGAAACAGAAGTTATGAAGCAGAGGTCTAAAGACCGCTGCTCCATAACTTGTCCGTCTGCTCTGAGGCTGCGGACATCAATTTGCCTGATCCTATACGATTGGGCTGATTGACACCCTCTGCTAGCAGCTGATTGGCCGTGAATCTGCAGGGGGCGGCATTGCACAAGCAGTTTACAAGAACTGCTTGTTCAATGATAAATGCCGACAGCCTATGGTATCTGCATTTATTAATGTGCGGCGGGCATGATAAGCTACATTGTATCATGTCCGCTCGCACTGTCATAAATCGGCCCCTATGTTTTAAGTTATGTGGTGCATCTTTGTTTTGCTTGAAACTTTTCAGATTTTGCTAAGGTCTGAAGCGAAGTAGCCTGAGCTGATTTTCACTGAGCTTTGGATATACACTTTTCTACTACAGAGAGTTTATTAAAAATGTTCCAATAACTAAGTTGTCTCACTGTGATTGTATTTTTTTCTCATATATATATTATACATTATTTACTCTAGCTGCTAGTGGGTCCTATTTATGTTTTTTTATTTGTATTCCGACTTATATTATTTGTTTCAGACTAAATTCTTACCTGCATTTCAATCTACAAATAAAAAAACATCACTAGCTAAGATTTAATTGTGAGCCTGAACACTGCAATCCTGATTAGTTGACTTCATTAAATAGTCAAGATAATCAGAAAATGATGATGTTCTCTTGGTATCTTTATTTGAAAAAAGGAAGAATGTAAGATTAGAAGCATGCATGCTCTATCTGAATCATGAAAGAAAAAAAATGGGTTTCATATACCTTTAAATGCTTTTCCAATTGATTTAGAAGGGGAGATAGAGTTTAAGAGGGCATCTGTGGAGGGAATTCCAAGGGGATGATTTTCTAATGAATAAAATATATTATATATATATTGGTTAAGAGAAGAGAAAAAGATTAGGTTGGGGAGATACATGAACTGTAAAAATGTACTGTGGTTAATTCTAAGTTAGGGTTATTTTTTTAATGGGCTACACTTAATTATAGGTGTGAGGGGAATCAGCAGTTGTTTGGATTACAAAATCAGACAGATATCTGTGATAACCCTTGACGTGGTGGATCATTTACTTCATGTGGATTGGAGGCTTATTTTTGATATTCCACAATTAGGTAACCTAAAGGATATTGTACACAGCAAAAAAAGAGTCCCTATTAAAAAAGTATTTTTTTGTAGTAGCATTGTGGCCTGGTACTCATAATAGAGATAACCTTATTAAAGCTATCATGTATTAATGGATCCCATTGAAGGTAATAACAGTCACTATGAACTCTAGGGCTGTTGCAATGCTTACTACACTTTAACATGCCTCAATTGTAATGGCGAGCCAGCCGCTACTGCTTGCAAAGTGTTATGACTATACTGCATTTTTATACTATTAATAGATGTGTACACAATCTAGACACATTTTTCAGTAGTGTGAATACTTTAGGAAACACTATTGATGCATTCATATTATAATATTAGATAGAAATACAACATAATGATGGTTAAGGCTTTTTTTTTAACATCAATAGTAGTACTTGATTGCTGCCCCACAATTGATATGTAAAAAAAAAAAAAACTATGAAGGAAATTATAGTGCAGGTATGTTTTATTAATCTCATTTTGTGCGCACATGAGCTGTCAGTGCGATCAGTCAGTGTTCCTCTAGTAAGCGCATTCTTACATGCAGTTTGTTATGTAGACAGCTGATTACCATCACTAGTCAAACCAATCTACTTTATATATTACAACATATTTTATTTAAACATGTAGCGTATACAAGAAATTAGCAAATAAATAACATTCTCTGAAGCAAAGCGGTAATGACATTGTATCAGTGCTTCAACTTCACTTATAAAATGTAATTTATCTTTATCATAAGTGGCATATAGTTGGATTTTTAGACAGTTTATTAAACCTCAAAAGACAGTTTAATTTTTGGTTTTATTTTCCTTCCATATATAGGAAGTAAAATCTTTACATAATCAATGATAATAAAACTTCTTTTTCATTATTATGTTGCATGTAAATGTACAGAGAGCCGTGTGATTGATTGGTTTAGACAAAACATAAAATACACTTGTTCTGTGTTATGCTAGTTTCATGAAATGTATTTAAAACTCGATGCTTGGTAATAAAGAGACATATTTGCAAAAGTAAGGGGAAAAACTACCCCTACAGATTGAAATGTTACAGATGATACATGTTGTGTTTCAAAGGTAAAAAAATGGTTGCAGTTTCAAAAAGCACAGGTTAAGATTTTGCATGCCCTCAACATTTAAATGAGCAGTAAAATAAAAATGTATCTTTTATGGTAAATATTTAGCATGAAACCCACAATTTGTATTTCAGGATTCAGGTAGAACACACAATTTTAAACAACTTTCCAATTTACTTCTAGTATCAATTTGACTACATTATCTTGGTATCCTTTATAGAAAGAGCTGCAATGCACTACTGGGACGAGCTAAACACATCAGTTAGCCATTGACAACAGGCATATATGTGCAGCCACCAATCAGTAGCTAGCTTCCAGCTCCCGAACCTACAAAGGTATGCTTTTCAACAAAGGATACCAAAAGAACAATGAAAATTAGATAATAGAAGTATATTGGAAAGTTTTTTTAAAAATGTATGCTTAATCTGAATCATGGAAAATGTGTTTCATTTAAATTTCAACAACTTTACAGTTTACATCTGTTATATACTGTGATTTGTTTTCTTTGTTAACCCCTTAACGACCAAGGACGTACGCCATACAAAATACAGTTAATGACCGAGGACATATGCAGGACGCATCCTGCAATAACCCCCCTTGGCCATCCGATGCAGAGAGAGCCACTCTGTGGCCCTCTCTGCACTGGACATCGATGGCCAGTATCGTTGTTGGGTGGGAGCCAGTCTGGGAGGCGGGTGGGCGGCCATCGATGGGCCATGTGGAGTGGAGGGGGGCGGGATCGTGGGCGGGATAACCGGGGGCGCGCACAAATGCGCGCACATGCACGGGGGGGGGCGGGCACGTGCACGGGGTGGAAGCGGGTGGGAACGGCTACACTACAGAAAAAAATAAAAAATGCAATTGAAAAAGGGGGTTAAAATATAAATTAAAAAAAAATCTAAGTGATCTGTGTGATAAAGGGGGGTTGTTATTTGGGGGGGGAAGCTACACTACAGAAAAAAAAAGAAAAAGGGGAAAAAATAGCATTTTTATGGGAAACTGGGTACTGGTAGACAGCTGCCAGTACCCAAGATGGCTCCCAGTAAGGAAGAGAGGGAGGGTTAGAGAGCTGTTTGTGGGGGATCAGGGAGGTTGGGGGCTAAGGGGGGATACTACACATCAGCATATGTAAATATGCTAAAAAATATATATATTTTTTAAAAGATACCTTTTATTTTAGTACTGGCAGACTTTCTGCCAGTACTTAAGATGGTGGTGACAATTGTGGGGTGGGGGATGGAAGAGTGCTGTTTGGGAGGGATCAGGGGGGTCTGATTTGTCAGGTGGGAGGCTGATCTCTACACTAAAGCTAAAATTAACCTTGCAAGCTCCCTACAAGCTACCTAATTAACCCCTTCACTGCTAGCCATAATACACGTGTGATGCGCAGCAGCATTTAGTGGCCTTCTAATTACCAAAAAGCAACGCCAAAGCCATATATGTCTGCTATTTATGAACAAAGGGGATCCCAGAGAAGCTTTTACAACCATTTGTGCCATAATTGCAAGATTCAATACTCATGAGGAGCATTTTATTTTTAATTCAACACACAGCATCCAAGCTCATGCTATGGTATGGAATAAAAGTTAACAATAAGTCGTACTCCCCCAGACTGGCTAAAAAGCACCCAAGGGCTAGAAATATGTGATTATGTGCCACAATACTTTAAATACATTGCAGAAATAAGTAAGTAAATACATTTTTAATGTCCCTTTAAGAGGTTAATAAATAACCCAGTATAAATCAACAAAAATGGATGATCAACATAAACAAACATAAACACATATTGTTATTTATAAATAAATAAATATGTGTGTTTAAATCATTCCTCAAAGCTGGTTTACACTACTGTGTTTTTTATTCTTCCTGTCATGCATATGATTGACCTAAAAAGAAAAAAGTTATTTGAATAACTTGGGATATATCAATTTGGGACTGTCTTTTATTGTGAAGCACTTTATTTAGTGTATCTTTTTTGTATATTTATTATTCATGTCATATTTATTATTTAAACAATGTAAATCTATCTGAACAATCTATATACACACACTGCACAGTTAAAAGAATAGTCTAGGCAAAATTAAACTTTCATTATTCAGATAGAGCATGCAATTTTAAGCATCTTTCTAATTTACTCCTTTTATCAATTTATTATTATTCTTTCTCCTGGAATCTTTATTTTAAAAAGCTGGAATATAAGTTTAGGAGCCTGCCAATTTTTGGTTCAGAACCTGGGTAGTGCTTGCTGATTGGATGTATAAATGTAGCCTGTTCCGATCAGCCAATAGAATGCAAGCTCAATCTGATTGGCTGATTGGATCAGCCATTCCGATTGAACTTGAATCTGATTGGCTGATGCAATCAGCCAATCAGATTTTTCCTACCTTAATTCCGATTGGCTGATAGAATCCTATCAGCCAATCAGAATTCGAGGGACGCCATCTTGGATGACGTCCCTTAAAGGAACCTTCATTCGTCCTTCTAGTTGTCATGCAGGAAGGATGTTCCGCGCCGGAGGTCTTGAAGATGGAGCCGCTCTTCGTCGGATGGATGAAGATAGAAGATGCCGCTTGGATGAAGATGTCTGCCGGTCCGGATGTCCTCTTCTGCCCGGATAGGATGAAGACTTCTGCCGGTCTGGATGTCCTCTTCTGGTCCATCGGATGAAGACTTCGGCCCGGTTGGGTGAAGACGACTCAAGGTAGGGAGATCTTCAGGGGGGTAGTGTTAGGTTTATTTAAGGGGGGTTTGGGTTAGAGTAGGGGTATGTGGGTGGTGGGTTGTAATGTTGGGGGGTGGTATTGTGTTTTTTTTTACAATCAAAAGAGCTTTGGGGCATGCCCAGCAAAAAGCCCTTTTAAGGGCTGGTAAGGTAATAGAGCTGTTAACTTTTTTAATTTAGATTAGGGATTTTTTTTTATTTTGGGGGGCTTTGTTATTTTATTAGGGGGCTTAGAGTAGGTGTAATTAGCTTAAAATTCTTGTAATCTTTTTTTATTTTTTGTAATTTAGTATTTTTTTTTTTGTAATTTAGTTTAGTTTAATTGTAGGTAATTGTAGGTACTTGTAGTTAATTTATTTAATTTATTTATGGATAGTGTAGTGTTAGGTTTAATTGTAACTTAGGTTAGGATTTATTTTACAAGTAATTTGGTAATTATTTTAAGTAGGTAGCTATTAAATAGTAATTAACTATTTAATAGCTATTGTACCTAGTTAAAATAAATACAAAGTTGCCTGTAAAATAAATATAAATCCTAAAATAGCTACAATATAATTATTTGTTATATTGTAGCTATATTAGGGTTTATTTTACAGGTAAGTATTTAGTTTTAAATAGGAATACTTTAGTTAATAAGAGTTAATTTATTTAGTTAGATTAAAATTATATTTAATTTAGGGGGGTGTTAGGGTTAGGATTAGACTTAGCTTTAGGGGTTAATACATTTATTAGAGTAGCGGTGAGGTCCGGCCGTCAGATTAGGGGTTAATACTTGAAGTTAGGTGGTGGCGATGTTAGGGAGGGCAGATTAGGAGTTAATACTATTTATTATAGGGTTTGTGAGGCGGGAGTGCGGCGGTTTAGGGGTTAATACATTTATTATAGTGGCGGCGATGTCCGGTCGGCAGATTAGGGGTTAATAAGTGTAGTTAGGTAGTGGCGATGTTGGGGGGGGGCAGATTAGGGGTTAATAAATATTATGTAGGTGTCGGCGATGTTAGGGGCAGCATATTAGGGGTTCATAGGGATAATGTAGGTGGCGGCGATGTGCGGTCGGCAGATTAGGGGTTAAAAAAAATTATTAGAGTGGCGGCGATGTGGGGGGACCTCGGTTTAGGGGTACATAGGTAGTTTATGGGTGTTAGTGTACTTTAGAGCACTGTAGTTAAGAGCTTTATATACAGGCGTTAGCCCATAAAGCTCTTAACTACAGCCTTTCCATGAGCGGTAGGAGTCTTGTCGATAGAGGGTGTACCGCTCACTTCAGCCAAGACTCTAAATACCAGCGTTAGGAAGATCCCATTGAAAAGATAGGATACGCAATTGGCGTAAGGGGATCTGCGGTATGGAAAAGTCGAGACTTGGAAGTGAGCGTTAGACCCTTTCCTGGCTGACTCTAAATACCAGCGGGCGGTAAAAAGCAGCGTTAGAACTCCTTAACGCTGCTTTTGACGGCTAACGCCAAACTCTAAATCTAGGCGTTTGCTTGTTATCTTTTGTTGAAAATCAGGAAATTAAGTGCGCACTTGTCTGTAGCATTATGTGGCAGCAGTTTTGCAAGAATGTTATACGTTAACAAGAGCACTAGATGGCATCACCATTTCCTGCTATACAGTTTTCCAGACATGTGCATGCTACCTATCTAGATATATTTTCAACAAAGAATACCATGAGAACTATGCAAATTTGATAATAGAAGTAAAATGCAAAATTTGTTAAAATTATATGCTCTGTCTGAATCATGAAAGAAAAAATGTTGGGTTTCATGTCCCATTAAAAAAAAACATTGACACCCATTATAACTCATATTTGTCTCATGAATATACAGAGCAGTTGTTTTGCTCATATTTCTCTAGGCCCGAAATCCCTATTTTCCTTAAATAGACGATATAGTGATTTATTTCACATTTATTGAATTTTGGTGAACTAGGGAACTTGAGGTGGATAACAATGGTGGATTATCTATCCTCTGCCATAGATTTTGAACAGTGGAAAAAAGAAGCAGAACGAATGCTTACACTCAATGTAGGTAATATTTGTCCACAAGCCTCAAATATTGAGGAAGCAATTAAAAGCATTGCAAAAATTATGAAAAAACAAGTAGTTAAGTCCTTTTGGGAAATTTTCTGCTTGGAAAATTATGTGAAAAATAAACATACCGAGAGGCCTACGTATACAGCTAGCACCCTCATTTCACATCAACGATGAAACATTCATACTCAAGTAGCAGGAAAACTTACTAAACTGGTGGATGATGCAAAAGTCCAAACAAATAAATTAATCTCACATAAAGATTTTGGCGCACTTGACTAAAAACTTAAATTTTACATTGATAAACTGAAGGAGGAGCTAAGTGAAACTAAAAGCAGAAAATTACAAAGTAATTGGTCAGACCATCAAAAGGGGAGCATATACAAGTCCAATTATAAAAGAAGAAATCCTAGATATAATCAAGACACAAAAAAAAACCTATTTTATCTGACAATTCATCAATAGATTCAGATACATCAGATGATGACCAAACACAAGCGGTAATGGTACACACACCTGTACCAACAAATGAACCATCCATTACTAAGATTTTTTTTAGAGAATTACATGTTCCCCCCAAAGAGGACTATAAGTACAAGGCAACAAGACAGAGGCAGACCACCAAACAAACACAAATAACACAAGGTATTCTTCAAATAATAAATCTATCTAGCATTGAATTGAGAAATGAACATCATACATTGTTGTCAAAAGGGCTTTCATTTATACCGACACTGAATTTGATAATTTTGAATGGGTAAATTATACACATTTATTTTCTAGAAAATTAGCACTGCATAAATATCATAAAACAATGAATAAGAACTGTTTGAATGATATCGGTGTAGAAGAACAAGATCATGAGGTGATTAATCCAATGCTTAGCCTTTTAAATGATAATGAAGACCTTTTTGATGAAACCACAAGGAGTGTAGTAAAAAATAAAAGCTCATTCATGCCGAACATTTCCACATATCCATTGATAGATAAATTTGTATCTCTAGTGACTACTGAACTGGAATCAATAAACCCATGAAGTAAAACTCGAAAAAACTTAAGCTTCAGAGAAAGAACAGCTCTGAATGAACTGAAAAACAACCAAGATATCATCATTAAAGATGCTAACAAAGGTGGAAAAACAGTAATCATTAAAAATTACAAATATGTAGACATGTGTCAAAACATACTGAATGATACAAAAAACTACCGTGTAATTCCTAATGACCCGACAGAAAGGTTTACAAAATAACTAATATCCCTTTTGGACCAGAGTTTTAATCAGAGATTAATTACTAAAGATGAATATTATTTTATGTGTAACAAGTTCGCTAGAGTGGCCACCTTCTACAGTTTACCAAAGGTACATAAAGACCAGAAAAATCCGCCAGGAAGACCAATTTTGTTGGGAAACGGATGTCTCACCGAGAAAGTGTGCATCTTCATTGACAAAAAACATAGACATTTTGTACACACAATCACTTCATTTGTACAAGACACTAAAGATGTACTTAAGAACCTAGAAAACATTGTGGCTGAGAAGGAAACACTCAGTGAGTATTGATGTGGAGAGTCTGTACTCCAACATTCAGCACAGTTTAGGCATCACAGAGGTTAAATATTTCCAGAAAACTGTTAACCCAAAGGGAAATGCACAAGATGAATTTATAGTGGAACTTTTAGAGTTTGTGCTGCAACATAACTATTTTCTTTTTAATAACAAGATGTATCTACAAAAAAGAGGCACAGCGAAATCTATTCCTAGGCTGGATAGAACAAACATTCTCAATCCAAATGAGAATCCATATATGGAACGCATAGATTTTTACATTCAGTACATTGATGATATATTAATTCTATCGTCAGGTACAAAAAAAAAGACTTCATCAATTTCATGAGTTGGCTGAACAATAACCAACATGGAATGAGATACACGCACTCTCTAGAAGAAAATAGTATTGCCTTCCTTGACTTTGTGATAAGTAAGGAAAAGGACATCTCACTGAACACAAAACTCTTTAGAAAGAGCACATCCATGAATAGCCTCTTATAATGGAAAAGTTTTCATCCCAAAAAACAAAAAAACATAATTTATGCTTACCTGATAAATTTATTTATCTTGTAGTGTATCCAGTCCATGGATCATCCATTACTTGTGGGATATTCTCCTTCCCAACAGGAAGTTGCAAGAGGATCACCCTAAGCAGAGCTGCTATATAGCTCCTCCCCTCACTGCCATATCCAGTCATTCGACCGAAACAAGACGAGAAAGGAGAAACCATAGGGTGCAGTGGTGACTGTAGTTTAATTAAAATTTAGACCTGCCTTAAAAGGACAGGGCGGGCCATGGACTGGATACACTACAAGAGAAATAAATTTATCAGGTAAGCATAAATTATGTTTTCTCTTGTTAAGTGTATCCAGTCCACGGATCATCCATTACTTGTGGGATACCAATACCAAAGCTAAAGTACACGGATGATGGGAGGGACAAGGCAGGAACTTAAACGGAAGGAACCACTGCCTGTAGAACATTTCTCCCAAAAACAGCCTCCGTAGAAGCAAAAGTGTCAAATTTGTAAAATTTTGAAAAGGTGTGAAGCGAAGACCAAGTCGCAGCCTTGCAAATCTGTTCAACAGAGGCCTCATTTTTAAAGGCCCAGGTGGAATCCACAGCTCTAGTAGAATGAGCTGTAATCCTTTCAGGGGGCTGCTGTCCATCAGTCTCATAGGCTAAGCGTATTATGCTCCGAAGCCAAAAGGAGAGAGAGGTTGCCGAAGCTTTTTGACCTCTCCTCTGTCCAGAGTAAACGACAAACAGGGCAGATGTTTGACGAAAATCTTTAGTAGCCTGTAAGTAAAACTTCAAGGCACGGACTACGTCCAGATTATGCAAAAGACGTTCCTTCTTTGAAGAAGGATTAGGACACAATGATGGAACAACAATCTCTTGATTGCTATTACTGTTAGAAACCACCTTAGGTAAAAACCCAGGTTTGGTACGCAGAACTACCTTGTATGAATGAAAAATCAGATAAGGAGAATCACAATGTAAGGCAGATAACTCAGAGACTCTTTGAGCCGAGGAAATAGCCATCAAAAACAGAACTTTCCAAGATAAAAGTTTAATATCAATGGAATGAAGGGGTTCAAACGGAACTCTCTGAAGAACTATCTGGCCTACCGATGCTCTCTCCTGTTTGATTTTGGCAATCAGTCGAGGGAGCAGAGGAAACGGTGGAAACACATAGGCCAGGTTGAAGAACCAAGGAGCTGCTAGAGCATCTATCAGCGTTGCTCCCGGGTCCCTGGACCTGGATCCGTAACAAGGAAGCCTGGCGTTCTGGCGAGACGCCATGAGATCCAGTTCTGGTTTGCCCCAACGATGGACCAGTTGAGTAAACACCTCCGGATGGAGTTCCCACTCCCCCGGATGAAAAGTCTGACGACTTAGAAAATCCGCCTCCCAGTTCTCTACGCCTGGGATGTGGATCGCTGACAGGTGGCAAGAGCCCAGCGAATTATCTTTGAGACTTCTAACATCGCTAGGGAACTCCTGGTTCCCCCTTGATGGTTGATGTAAGCCACAGTCGTGATGTTGTCCGACTGAAATCTGATGAACCTCAGTGTTGCTAACTGAGGCCAAGCTAGAAGAGCATTGAATATTGCTCTTAACTCCAGAATATTTATTGGGAGGAGTTTCTCCTCCTGAGTCCACGATCCATGAGCCTTCAGGGAGTTCCAGACTGCGCCCCAGCCTAGAAGGCTGGCATCTGTTGTTACAATCGTCCAATCTGGTCTGCGAAAGGTCATACCCTTGGACAGATGGACCCGAGAAAGCCACCAGAGAAGAGAATCTCTGGTCTCTTGATCCAGATTTAGTAGAGGGGACAAATCTGAGTAATCCCCATTCCACTGACTTAGCATGCATAATTGCAGCGGTCTGAGATGCAGGCGCGCAAATGGCACTATGTCCATTGCCGCTACCATTAAGCCGATTACTTCCATGCACTGAGCCACTGACGGGTGTGGAATGGAATGAAGGACACGGCAAGCATTTAGAAGTTTTGATAACCTGGACTCCGTCAGGTAAATTTTCATCTCTACAGAATCTATAAGAGTCCCTAGGAAGGAGACTCTTGTGAGTGGTGATAGAGAACTCTTTTCCACGTTCACTTTCCACTCATGGGACCTCAGAAATGCCAGAACTATCTCTGTATGAGACTTGGCAATTTGAAAGCTTGACGCCTGTATCAGGATGTCGTCTAGATACGGAGCCACCACTATGCCTCGCGGTCTTAGAACCGCCAGAAGTGAGCCCAGAACCTTTGTAAAAATTCTCGGGGCAGTGGCCCAGGTGGAATCCACAGCTCTAGTAGAATGAGCTGTAATCCTTTCAGGGGGCTGCTGTCCATCAGTCTCATAGGCTAAGCGTATTATGCTCCGAAGCCAAAAGGAGAGAGAGGTTGCCGAAGCTTTTTGACCTCTCCTCTGTCCAGAGTAAACGACAAACAGGGCAGATGTTTGACGAAAATCTTTAGTAGCCTGTAAGTAAAACTTCAAGGCACGGACTACGTCCAGATTATGCAAAAGACGTTCCTTCTTTGAAGAAGGATTAGGACACAATGATAGAACAACAATCTCTTGATTGCTATTACTGTTAGAAACCACCTTAGGTAAAAACCCAGGTTTGGTACGCAGAACTACCTTGTATGTATGAAAAATCAGATAAGGAGAATCACAATGTAAGGCAGATAACTCAGAGACTCTTTGAGCCGAGGAAATAGCCATCAAAAACAGAACTTTCCAAGATAAAAGTTTAATATCAATGGAATGAAGGGGTTCAAACGGAACTCTCTGAAGAACTATCTGGCCTACCGATGCTCTCTCCTGTTTGATTTTGGCAATCAGTCGAGGGAGCAGAGGAAACGGTGGAAACACATAGGCCAGGTTGAAGAACCAAGGAGCTGCTAGAGCATCTATCAGCGTTGCTCCCGGGTCCCTGGACCTGGATCCGTAACAAGGAAGCCTGGCGTTCTGGCGAGACGCCATGAGATCCAGTTCTGGTTTGCCCCAACGATGGACCAGTTGAGTAAACACCTCCGGATGGAGTTCCCACTCCCCCGGATGAAAAGTCTGACGACTTAGAAAATCCGCCTCCCAGTTCTCTACGCCTGGGATGTGGATCGCTGACAGGTGGCAAGAGCCCAGCGAATTATCTTTGAGACTTCTAACATCGCTAGGGAACTCCTGGTTCCCCCTTGATGGTTGATGTAAGCCACAGTCGTGATGTTGTCCGACTGAAATCTGATGAACCTCAGTGTTGCTAACTGAGGCCAAGCTAGAAGAGCATTGAATATTGCTCTTAACTCCAGAATATTTATTGGGAGGAGTTTCTCCTCCTGAGTCCACGATCCATGAGCCTTCAGGGAGTTCCAGACTGCGCCCCAGCCTAGAAGGCTGGCATCTGTTGTTACAATCGTCCAATCTGGTCTGCGAAAGGTCATACCCTTGGACAGATGGACCCGAGAAAGCCACCAGAGAAGAGAATCTCTGGTCTCTTGATCCAGATTTAGTAGAGGGGACAAATCTGAGTAATCCCCATTCCACTGACTTAGCATGCATAATTGCAGCGGTCTGAGATGCAGGCGCGCAAATGGCACTATGTCCATTGCCGCTACCATTAAGCCGATTACTTCCATGCACTGAGCCACTGACGGGTGTGGAATGGAATGAAGGACACGGCAAGCATTTAGAAGTTTTGATAACCTGGACTCCGTCAGGTAAATTTTCATCTCTACAGAATCTATAAGAGTCCCTAGGAAGGAGACTCTTGTGAGTGGTGATAGAGAACTCTTTTCCACGTTCACTTTCCACTCATGGGACCTCAGAAATGCCAGAACTATCTCTGTATGAGACTTGGCAATTTGAAAGCTTGACGCCTGTATCAGGATGTCGTCTAGATACGGAGCCACCACTATGCCTCGTGGTCTTAGAACCGCCAGAAGTGAGCCCAGAACCTTTGTAAAAATTCTCGGGGCAGTGGCCAACCCGAAGGGAAGAGCTACAAATTGGTAATGCCCGTCTAGAAAGGCAAACCTTAGGAACCAATGATTATCTTTGTGAATCGGTATGTGAAGGTAGGCAGTCCGAATAGTTTCCATTTTGAATGATGGAACTCTGAGGAATTTGTTTAAGATCTTTAGATCCAAGATTGGTCTGAAGGTTCCCTCTTTCTTGGGAACCACAAACAGATTTGAATAAAATCCCTGTCCTTGTTCCGTCCGCGGAACTGGATGGATCACTCCCATTACTAGGAGGTCTTGCACACAGCTTAGGAATGCCTCTTTCTTTATCTGGTTTGATGATAATCTTGAAAGATGAAATCTCCCTTGTGGAGGAGAAGCTTTGAAGTCCAGAAGATATCCCTGAGATATGATCTCCAATGCCCAGGGATCCTGAACATCTCTTGCCCACGCCTGGGCGAAGAGAGAAAGTCTGCCCCCCACTAGATCCGTTTCCGGATAGGGGGCCGTTCCTTCATGCTGTCTTGGGGGCAGCAGCAGGCTTCCTGGCCTGCTTGCCCTTGTTCCAGGACTGGTTAGGTTTCCAGGCCTGTCTGGAATGAGCAACAGTTCCCTCTTGTTTGGCCTTTGATTTGGCCCTGTCCTAAGAAAGGGTATGACCCTTGCCTCCAGTAATGTCAGCAATAATTTCCTTCAAGCCAGGCCCGAATAAGGTCTGCCCCTTGAAAGGAATGTTGAGTAATTTAGATTTTGAAGTCACGTCAGCTGACCAGGATTTCAGCCATAGCACCCTACGCGCCTGGATGGCGAATCCGGAATTCTTAGCCGTTAGTTTAGTCAAATAAACAATGGCATCAGAAACAAATGAGTTAGCTAGCTTAAGCGTTCTAAGCTTGTCAATAATTTCATTCAATGGAGCTGTCTGGATGGCCTCTTCCAGGGCCTCAAACCAGAATGCCGCCCCAGCAGTGACAGGCGCAATGCATGTAAGGGGCTGTAAAATAAAACCTTGTTGAATAAACATTTTCTTAAGGTAACTCTCCAATTTTTTATCCATTGGATCTGAAAAAGCACAACTGTCCTCAACCGGGATAGTGGTACGCTTTGCTAAAATAGAAACTGCTCCCTCCACCTTAGGGACCGTCTGCCATAAGTCCCGTGTAGTGGCGTCTATTGGAAACATTTTTCTAAATATAGGAGGTGGAGAAAAGGGCACACCGGTCTATCACACTCCTTGCTAATAATTTCTGTAAGCCTTTTAGGTATAGGAAAAACGTCAGTACACACCGGCACCGAATAGTATCTATCCAGCCTACACAATTTTTCTGGAATTGCAACTGTGTTACAGTCATTCAGAGCAGCTAATACCTCCCCAAGCAATACACGGAGGTTCTCAAGCTTAAATTTAAAATTTGAAATCTCTGAATCAGGTTTTCCTGAGTCAGAGATGTCACCCACAGACTGAAGTTCTCCGTCCTCATGTTCTGCATACTGTGACACAGTATCAGACATGGCTCTAACAGCATTTGCGCGCTCTGTATCTCTCCTAACCCCAGAGCTATCGCGCTTGCCTCTTAATTCAGGCAATCTAGATAATACCTCTGACAGGGTATTATTCATGATTGCAGCCATGTCCTGCAAGGTAATCTCTATGGGCGTCCCTGATGTAATTGGCGCCATATTAGCGTGCGTCCCCTGAGCGGGAGGCGAAGGGTCTGACACATGGGGAGAGTTAGTCGGCATAACTTCCCCCTCTACAGAACCCTCTGGTGATAATTATTTTATAGATAAAGACTGATCTTTACTGTTTAAGGTGAAATCAATACATTTAGTACACATTCTCCTATGGGGCTCCACCATGGCTTTCAAACATAATGAACAAGTAGGTTCCTCTGTGTCAGACATGTTTAAACAGACTAGCAATGAGACTAGCAAGCTTGGAAAACACTTTAAAACAAGTTTACAAGCAATATAAAAAACGTTACTGCGCCTTTAAGAAACACATATTTTCCCAAATTTTGAAATAACAGTGAAAAAATGCAGTTACACTAACGAAATTTTTACAGTGTATGTAATAAGTTAGCAGAGCATTGCACCCACTTGCAAATGGATGATTAACCCCTTAATACCAAAAACGGAATAACAAATGACAAAAACTTTTTTAAACAGTCACAACAACTGCCACAGCTCTACTGTGGCTTTTTACCTCCCTCAATATGACTTTTGAAGCCTTTTGAGCCCTTCAGAGAAGTTCTGGAACATGCAGGAAGAAGCTGGATGTCTGTGTCTGTAATTTTTGCTGTGCAAAAAAACGCCAAAATAGGCCCCTCCCACTCATATTACAACAGTGGGAAGCCTCAGGGAACTGTTTCTAGGCAAAATTCAAGCCAGCCATGTGGAAAAAACTAGGCCCCAATAAGTTTTATCACCAAACATATGTAAAAAACGATTAAACATGCCAGCAAACGTTTTAAAATACACTTTTATAAGAGTATGTATCTCTATTAATAAGCCTGATACCAGTCGCTATCACTGCATTTAAGGTTTTACTTACATTACTTCGGTATCAGCAGCATTTTCTAGCAAATTCCATCCCTAGAAAAATATTTTAAATGCACATACCTTATTGCAGGAAAACTTGCACGCTATTCCCCCTCTGAAGTTACCTCACTCCTCAGAATATGTGAGAACAGCAAAGGATCTTAGTTACTTCTGCTAAGATCATAGAAAACACAGGCAGATTCTTCTTCTAAATACTGCCTGAGATAAACAGTACACTCCGGTACCATTTAAAAATAACAAACTTTTGATTGAAGAAATAAACTAAGTATAAAACACCACAGTCCTCTTACGACCTCCATCTTAGTTGAGAGTTGCAAGAGAATGACTGGGTATGGCAGTGAGGGGAGGAGCTATATAGCAGCTCTGCTGTGGGTGATCCTCTTGCAACTTCCTGTTGGGAAGGAGAATATCCCACAAGTAATGGATGATCCGTGGACTGGATACACTTAACAAGAGAAATGGGTATACCAACTGAACAATATCTAAGGGCAAGAAGAAACTGTAGCACCAATGAGGATTTTGAAAAGGAAGCCAAAGAACAGAAATAGGTTAAAAAAGAGGCTACCCAAATCGGTGTCTAAAAAAAGCCTATCAGAAGGCTAAAGAAACAAATAGATCCACACTGCTAAATAAAAAGAAAGTGGACAACGAAAATGGATCAACAAACACAAACAAGGATGCAGTTAGAATAATTGGCACTTTTTTTTTTTTTTTTTTTTTAAAGAGAAGTCAGTTTTGTTTCTGCAAACTTCACGATCATATACCCCAATTATGATTCAAGCATTTCCTTTCAAAACTGGCTTATTGATGAACAGATTAATCTATTGAGCATGTCTTAATTTAAAGCATACTCATTAATCATCAATAATTTTGACTGGTTTTTTTTTATAGAAAATGTCTTTGGCTACAATATGTTTACTATAAATTGGTACCCTTAAAATGCACAGGCTAATAATGGCCAGTTGGCTACTGCAGCCTAAGATCTTTTTCTGAGGTATTTTTCAATTTTTCTTCAAAGATAAAGAATCATAATTCTTTAGAAAAACTACACCTAAAATTGGTGATACCCCAAGAAAAATTGCTTTCTTAGTAACAATGAAGTAATTAAGTGATAAAGTAAACTGGGTACCACTGGCCATATGCAAGGTTGCCAGTTTAACAGGGCAGTCAGTTATTTTGTTTAATATATATTAGCATGTCATTTGTCACATTTTTGTTTATCAGGAAGAGTAGCAGACAGATCCTAAATCTCTGCTCCTCTAACTCCCATTGAAAATAACAAGCAAACTGCAGTTAGGCCCATGGTCTGATCTAAAATCTGAAATAATTAGGTGACATACAGTGGCTTCAAAACCATGGATAAGATTTTAAGTCCTAATGTAGACTTAGGACTGACAGACAGACTTCAGGACATTGTGGCCATCTAAAATGTATACAGACGAAGCCTCCAGACAGCTATCCAATTCTACCTGCTATAAACAATTGATCTTTAATCCTCAAAGCTCATATTTGACACAATATAACAACCTAGTCAAACAAGCCTGGACAGATAATATCATTACTAACACTGAGAAAAAGTACTTAACCATAGATCACCCTAAAGTCGCTACGTTATATTTCTTACCAAAGGTGCACAAGAACTCCCAAATACCCCCTGGCAGACCTATCGTCTCTGGGAACGAAAATTTAACAGAAAAGGCCAGCAGATATGTCAACCAAAGATTAAGAGAGTACTTAAATACATTACCTTCATATGTCCGTGATACCATGGAGGTATTGCAAATATTACAAAATATACAGCTTTCTGATGACATGTGGCTTGTCACTGCAGATGTAGAGTCACTCTACACAAATATTAGACACACAGATGGAATAGCAGCCATCAAGTATTTTTTGTCATCTAATACAAATGACAATGAAGATCACAATAATTTTGTAATCCAACTACTGCAGTTTATCTTGACACACAATTTTTTTACCTTCAACGATAGGTACTACTTACAGACGCAGGGTACCGCGATGGGTACGGCCTGCGCACCTACATATGCCAATCTGTTTTTGGGGCATTGGGAGCTCTTTAATGTATTCTCGACTGAATTACAACATCATACTGATCATATCCCGCTATGGATAAGATATATAGATGATGTCTTATTCATATGGCAAGGAACATCTCAGGAATTAGATCAATTCATGAACAAAATAAATATGAATAACAAAAACATCAAATTAACATATTCAGCCGATCAACATAAAATTTCCTTTCTGGATATAACTATATTCAAGAAAGAAGATGGTTACATTAACACCACCATTTACCGAAAAGAAACAGCGACTAACACTCTATTACATAGATCTAGTGCTCATCCACCATGTACCCTTAAGGCTATCCCCTTTGGGGAATTTCTACGCCTAAGACGTAACTGCTCCAGTACTGATATATATCTCACGGAAAGCAAAAATCTAATGGACAGACTTATGGCACGAGGCTATAGCAAAAAAGCAGTCAAACGAGCCAAATACAAGGCCCTAAATATCCGCAGAGAAAATTTACTCATTCCCAAGGTCAAAAATACTAGTGAGTCTAATCCAAGATTAATCACTACATATAACCCACAAATGTCAGAAATAACTAAAATAATCAACCAACATTGGAAAATTCTGCAAAATGATCCCTCTCTGAAGGAAAATATCGGTGACAGAATCTCAATTGGGTACAAAAGACCCACAAATCTTAGGGATAGACTCGTCTCTAGCCATTATGTAAGAGCCTTTAAGAAAAAGGACACTGATCCAGGGATGTTTCCATGTGGGACTTGCTCCGCATGCCCATATGTAATGAAGTCTAAAACCATTCAAGACAAAGATGGCCAGTTATATAATCTAGCCTCTCATTTCTCCTGTAGAACTATTGCGGTTGTATATGCTCTCTTTTGCCAATGCAAAATGATCTATGTTGGCATGACAACCCGGGAGATCAGGGTACGTATCCTTGAACATGCTAACAACATAAAAAATGCCAATAAGGATGAAGCTCGTGGCAAAAAGTTAACATCAGTAGCAAAACACTTTCAAATACATCACAAGTGCTCCACTAGCAATCTGAAATATATGGTCATTCAAAAAGCCTCATTAGGAATACGAGGAGGCAATCTGGAGAAAACATTACTCAAACTCGAATGCAAATGGATCTACCGTTTAAATTCTGTAAAACCTAATGGCATGAATGACTTCAATAATTATTTTGTATATTTGTAAATGAAATAAGGTATCACTTATCAATAACTATCTTGTCCTATCACTTATTAAAATTTTTTGGCTTACTTCACAATTCACTTATATTGATCAAATAACCATCACACTACCTTAATTTCAAGGTTAAGGTTATTATACTTTGACCCGTTTATTTAATTCACCAAATTGTACACACGTTAATCTGTACACTTTGTATAAGCTAAACTCATTTAGAGTTATACTTAACTTGTTTATTTTATTTACACATTGTATACACGTCAGCCTGTACATTTTGTATAAGCAGATTCCATCCAGTGAATATATATACACTAAATTAGGTATGTCTCACATTTGTCCCCCCTCTTTTGGTTAATCTTAATATGCAATATTATTCTTCAGCACACAAGAGCACTCCTTATACACCTTATTTTTAATGTCTCATTCCCACTTCTATTTTTGTTCACAATATTTTTATTCACTTATGAATGATAAAGTGATCTGACTAGTATATTGTATATAAAATTAGCATCTACAATAATGAGAATAATAATACCTTAATAAAATCAAGTATACTATTCATTTTTAACAAAATCAAGTATACTATTCATTTTCAGCACCTTGAATAATATAACTGAATAGGTAAGCAATATGAACTAAAGGCTATCTCGTATACACACGTTCCAATAAGAGGTATCATATCATATTTATGCCTAAAATAATAATGACATCTCCACAAATCATCCCTGGCATCTGTTCATCTCCCAATAAACAGTGTTGCCTTTCATGTAACTCTTCTTTTCTTTTTAGAATCTGACATAGGAATTAAATGTATAAGCAGTCTACCTAGATTAGACTAAGTGAATGGTTCTCGCGTAGATATATCTCATTTCTTCATATTACTCACATAAGCCAACAGCGGATTAAAACAAAATCAAATTTTATAGATTATAATATACGATCAGATTTGCCAATGACTATTCCACGCTTTGGATCTATGTGCAACATATGTTAAAAGTGATCAGCCAATAAGATCGTTACTACAGAAGCGAATATAAACAAACACGCCCACTCTATACGCAACACTGATGTTAGCGTATAAGCAGCGCACTCGTATATACGGAATAAATGATATTGAGCAGATCCATTACACCCATCAACAGTAACAACTGCAGCATGCTGTTGACTAATGTCAAAGGGGAGATACGGTATGCCGACTCACATTATTATGTACTTATATGTACTATCCCCTGTATTCAGGTATGAATAATTCGGACAGCAACTTTACTAAACAGTATTCCCCAAGTACAATGTCTATATATAAGGGATATACCAATACGATCTATCTATTTATGGTAAGCGGTCGAATTTGATAAGTAACTGCAGTATACCTTGCATTGATATGTCAGACAATTAACCAGATACATCAGCGTAACATATGGTCGATTAATCCTCCAATGAGATCTGTCCAATAAATGTCAATGTAAACAAAAACGCCCATCTCGGACGTAGCGTGACGTTTAGAATTTCAACCTTTCATTGTACCCTATCACCAGTCACTTTTGTGACTGACACTCATATGAGCCAATTAAAATGTAACTTTGGCAATTAAGGAACATCCACTCCAACATCGGAGGAGAGTCTTAATGACTCATAAATATAGCATTTTGCAGCAGCTCCACACCCCTCTGAGGAAGCGTTTTTTGTGAAACGTACGTCAGGGGTCCTGGGGATAAGCTTTGTCTTTCCCTTTTCTTTTAATTTGCTCACCTTAGTTGGTCTGGTACTATGCAGCTTCAATAATTTGTAAAAATTTAAAATTTAAACTAGCCCTCGGATTGTAAGGGCTTAGCTTACAACTATAATTTTTGCTGCTAGATACCAGTGATACTGATTTCAGATTAATTTAAAAATCCTAGTTCAACTTAGGTGGAGTGTTTTTAATCTTTAGCTTCTGCTAAATGTATGTGTGGTTAAATTTTGATTTAATAAATTTTAGTGTGTGAATGGAGAAAAACATTTTTTTCTAATTAAAACTATTTAGCCTTGATTCAGCTGGGGCATTGGTGGAAATTTTCCTCACAGATTTAAGTTACCTACTCCTACTTGTAAGCCTATTTACAATTATTTATTAGTTGTTTTCAGGACATTGGAGTTCGGTATAATGTATGTATGTGGCTTAGAGAATGTGTGGAGGAGTAGGTCTCATATGAGGTTGAATGCGGCTCAGTGATTGAGATGAGGCTGCATGGTCTAATTTGCTGCTGTACCCTGAATAAAGTAAATTGTTTAGAAATTTCCACACCCAATAAATACAGCATAATAGTTTTCTATTTGATTAATGATCACTTCATGCAGGCTCCATCTTACCAGGTTAATAATTAGGCCTCATCGTATCATTATAGACACAAATGAAGACACTTGCATCAATACTTTGGTTTCCTTTATGAAAGAACTAATTTTTCAAGGTCAAGCTTCATTACATTTTAACAAATATTATATACTATGCTGCCAAAAAGTAAGATATTCAGTTCAGTAAAATCTTTTGATTATTCCTTTGGGTTTCAACGGCATGCTGCATTATTATTGAAAGAAGACCAGTATTGCAATTTACTGTATATTTTTCCATAATATTATAGTGTAATCAATATCCCAGCAGAAAAAAAAGATGGATTATTGTTCATATTTCAAAGTTACATTCTTTTAAATATATGTTTTTTTATTTCTCGCTCTTAGAAAATAATGCATATTTTATTCTCTATTTAGCAAAAGTTTTTTTTATCAAAAGATTAAATAATTTTTTTGTAATAAAACATTTTAAAAATATGAATTTATTTTGCATAGAATAAACATGGAAAAAATGTATCAGAGAAGATATAAAATAATATTTATTGGGCTCTAGTTTGTAAATAACCATTGAAAATAGTGATTTCCAAGAACGCTATTCATGACATTTTTAACTTAATTATGAACAAACAACAACAACAACTCTTCACAAGATATCCCATTTACTCAATGTTTACTTTGCCCAGCAAGACGTTTTTCACTCTGCATGCATTATCTATTGAAATGAATATGTTATCTTGACACAACACGTGAGAATTTGATATTTGAAACAAAAGTTGACAATTGTAACCTGAATTTTATACAAACTGCTGCATTAATGTGCTGATTTACCAACATTTGGTTCAAACAAACATAAAAAATAACCAGCATAAATATTATGTAATTTGAGAGATGTAATTTATTTTTTCATAGTAATAACTGGGTATCGGAGAATGTCTGTCTTTTTTGACATTTCAATAGTGGAATTAATTTTCCCCTTGACATTTCTTGTAGCATTCAAATGTTTCAATAAAACTAGTGTTAACTCTCAGTGGTATTGTGCATGCTAAGAACCAATTTCCTCAATTTTTTATTGATGAAATTTAAAAAATATGACAAACAAATGAGCCATTCAGAATCATACTTTGATTGCAGCCTCATTTTCATTTTTTATTATTGTGACTGTTTCTTACTGTTGGTTACATTTCAGTTGGGAAGATCATGCCAACATTTAAAAGGACAGTCTAGTCAAAATTAAACTTTCATGGTTTAGATAGGGCATGCAACTTTCCAATTGACTTTTTTCATTAAATTTGCTTTGTTCCCTTGGTGGTATTTTTGAAAAGCTAAACCGAGCTAGCAAACTGATTTGTAAACCGTTGAAAACCACCTCTTAGCTTAGAGCATTTTGACAGTTTTTCACAGTACTAGTTCATGTGTGTCATATAGATAACATTGTGCTCACTCTAGTGGAGTTATTAAGGAGTCTGCACTAATTGTCTAAGCTGCATGTCTGTCAAAAGCACTGAGATAAGGGGGCAGTCTGCAGAGGCTTAGATTCAACAAGGTAATTACAGAGGGAAAAAGTATATTAATATAACTGTGTTGGTTGTGCAAAACTGGGGAATATGTAATAAAGGGATTATCTATATTTTTAAACAATACAAATTCTGGATTAGATTGTCCCTTTAATGTAAAGTGTCAAGCAGCAGTGAAAAGTAATGAGAGCACCACATGTGGTCACTACCACAACAACTCAACTGATCGTACAACAATCTTCTTAGAATATGTTTTCTATGCACATTTTTCAAGAAAAAAAAAACATTAATAAATATGTTCCCCATCTTAAAAGGTATCATTTTAGTCTGAAAATAAGGGCTAACTTCTTTGCAACACAGTTTGCACTTTGCAAAGCAGTCATCTCCAGTGCTAATAAAGTGGCCCCACACCTTTAAGCAACATTAAGCAGTTGCTGCCTTTGCCTGCCCTTCTACAGCTATTGAGGTCTCCTTGCCGGTGGTTTGAGATGTGGCACCACCAGTTCTCTCTGCGCTTTCTGGAACACTTTTTCCTCTCATAGTGGTGGTGGTAGAACTGCCAGTGATTCTAGTACTGATAGAGTGGGTAGTGGGTAATGCTGTTGTGGGATCTGGCTGCTCTACAACAGGGGATGATAGTGGCGATGGAGAGGGAAAGAATACAGAAGGAGACTGTTGGCCTAAAACAGGGGAGGAAGTTGGGCTGCTGCCCATTGCGTATGGACTCTGTTGTGGAATAGCTTCCTCCTCCACCATCTTCTCAGGCTCATAATCAAGTTTCTCCTGGACCAGAGTAAAGGCTATAGCAGAAATGCTGGGAGTGGCAGAAATATCATTAGTGTCAATAACAGATTGGGGAGACCAGCTCAATATTTCCCTCTTTTCCCTGAGTGCTTAGCACTATGAGATCATCTACATCTCATGCAGCGCCTGCACTGATGCTTCTGCGGTTGATCAGAGACAGCCTTTCAGATTGTGATAAATCCACCCAATGTCTGCGCTCTTCAAAGAGGGAGCCTAAGCCTATATAATGGAATAGTGTCTCTATAAATATCTAGATTGTAAGTTCCCAAGGGAATAGGGCCCTCAATTCCCCCTGTATTTTGTATGTAAAATTTTGTCTTTTATCATATTGTTTCTCCATTGTACTGTTATCCTTGTACCCAGCGCTGCGGAATCTGTTGGCGCTTTATAAAGAATAATAATAATAAAATGTGGGTGATTAGTTTCTGCATACAGCAGTCTGGCTAGAAGTTAACAAATAATATATATATATATATAACTGATGAAGAAAATGCACTCACTGGATTTATAAATTCACCAAACTTTACTACGTGAGGTTTCAAGGTTTTTACCCCTTCCTCAGAAAACCTTGAAACATCACGTAGTAAAGTTTGGCGAATTTATAATTCCAGTGAGTGCATGTTCTTTATTCAGTTATATTATTCCTGATGCACCCTGATATAAATATTGACTTTCTGGTTTGTGAGAGTGCTGTAATTTTCAATTATAATATATATAAATATATATATATAAATATATGTATATATATATATATATATATATATATATATATATATATCCAAAAGAGTGATGATCCGATACAATCAATAACATTTAATATTGTTCCAAAAATCACAAATTAAAAACATCATATTAAAAAACAAATGTCAGTTTCCCTAGGTTTGCCAACCTTCCTGTGCAAAATACGCTGTATATATAAAATCAAATAAGCAGAAAGTAGGAAATATCATCCAATGCCAAATTCCTACTATCAACGTGCTATATATTACTGACAAGATAAGAGTTGCAGCTTAAGATCAAATGGCAGATAGCAAAATATCAAAACATCAAACAACTTAAAATCAGACAGCATATAATCATCTGCTCTTAAAGGGACATTAAACACTAAATACATGCTAGATATAATTATGCATTCAAAGAAAAGATTAGTCCATGACTAACATGTAGATGTATTTTTTAAAGTTTCATTAGTTGTTTAAAAAGTGACAAAATAAATGTAAAGTTTTAGCGTCTATAAAACACTGGGAACTGCCATGTTGTAACTTGTGTTACCTTATCTGCTGTGGCCAATTAGGTCATTAGAGTGTGCAGCCAATGGTTGTGCTGGATTTAACAGTGTTCTGCACTTCCATTTCTAACAGGAACTAAAAAGCTCACAATTTCAGAATGGAATTACAGGCAAAGAGGACAAAATAAATAATGAAAGTATATTGCAGAGTTGTTTAATTATATACAATTTATCATTTTATCTTACCATCTCAAAGTGTTTAATGCCCCTTTAAGTGGTAAAGCAGTATTGTCCAAATTTAACTTGGGTTTCCTAAATAGGGTGGAATATGAGATATGCACTGTGTTTGGTATTAATCAAAGTCAATTCAGATCACTGGATAATAAATGGCATCCAAAAGCCAAATTCTGTCTATCTTTCCCAGTCTTATTTGCGTCCTGAGGTGATTGTTTCTTTCAATATTATCCTGTATTTCCTGGGTCAGACCGATTCTGGAGCAGGAGGGAGGTGGAGTCTTGTGGCAGTGTTTCACTGAATGAATTTTACTTCCTGCTCTACGGCTTCCCCTGTGACGGTCCAGTCTGGGCCAAAAAGGTGTGAATTTCCAAATAGTGCTGTATCCTAGCAATGTGTTTCAGCTGTCTAAGCAGCCTTTGTCAAGCTGGATACTTAGGGTGGAGAGGGGTCTTTTTTTTTACCCTATTCTTAATTAGGTTCCTTAAAGGCATATTCCCTTTTTTGATGTTTTATGTGATGCAGTGTTTATTTCATAGGATCATTTTCAACACCAATTTGGAATCAGAGAATCTCTTGCATATTTCATTTAAATTGCTCATAAATTGAAAATATTTGCTATAAAAATCATTATTTAGGGAGAAAAATGTGAATAAGTACATAGTTAGATCAGGGTCATTTTCAACATGATTTTAAATATGAGAATGTCTGGCAAATATCTTTCATATATATATATAATTAAGAATATTTGTGAATAAAAATTATTATTTTGGGAGTAAAAATTATAAATAAATACATAGTTAAAAAAGTGATCTGGTCCTTTTTTTTTTTTGCACAATTTTACTGCAAAGACATCCTAAGAAATATGTTGTAGAAACACATAAGGATCACTCAATTGATATTAAAAATGTATATATTTGGGGGATATTGTCAATTGTCTTGTAAAAAACTGGTTAGGCATAATTCAAAGTTTAGGCCAATTGGGTGCAGGGTTTGGAGTTGAAAAATCCATCTGGCTTCTGCTGTTAGGAGGTCATTCGCATGATATCCTCCTCTTCTATTTTTCAAATTGCTGTTGTTACACTCTCCAGGCATTCCAACTCTCCCTGATTGTAATAGCGGCTCCCTGATGCCAGCAAATGGAATGCAATGTATATATATATATGATATATACACCTCAAATCATAAACCAAAAGCATCAGTGGGGCTCGTGTTTGACAGACTCTTGGTTTATGTTTGTTGTCCACAGAATCTGTGATGACCTTACTGAAGCATCCAAAGCTTTTATTTGTTCTAGAAGGTCATTTCTATCATTTCTGCTGTGTTTCTCTCTCTCAAATGTATATTTCTCTCCCTTGCTTCTACACCACCATCATGTCCAGCATGTCTCCTGATACTTAAATAGAAAAAAGAAAAAAAAATGTATAAAGGAAAATGTAAACAATGTGTTAAAAAAAAATTGTCAGAGAAGCCGTGGAAGGATGGCAACATGTATAGAGTTATTTCTAAAACAATTTATTTGGTGGTTTAACGGCATAGAAAATTGCAATCAAAGGCAAACCATGCATGTGTGCTTTGTGTAAATAGTCAGCATAGAGTTTTCTGAAAATTTCTTAGTACTAATGTCTAACAGATATAATTATCAATTTATCATTTTTGATAATATATTTAGCAAACCAGCAGGCAATTTTGACAAATATGTCCCTGAGCTCTAGTTCAAGTAAATTTAGGGGTTAAAAACCTGCAACATTCTTATTCCAATGTTTTGCAATTAATGTGCTTACTGTTATTAACAGTTTTACCTAAATGTAAAGTGCTCCTACTAAATGTTAAGGGCCAGATTACAAGTGGAGTGGTATTTTCCGCGACCACTCGCACACTAACTCCGCTAGAAGTAAGCTTTTTGTGCATGTTGGTTGAAAGTTAAAAGTTATCACTCACACGTGTGTGCGTGCGTTAACGTATTCCACCATATAAGTCAATGAAGGAAAAAAAGTGGAAAAACACCCTGCTCGCGCACTAACCTGATCGCATATTCTCATGTGCGCTAACCCAACATTAAAAGATAAATATTTCACATTCCAATGTTCTTCACACAGCAGAATATGTCCTATTTATTCATAAATACATATTTTAACATGTATCTTATGGTATTTTGGTTCTATGTATACTGTATATATATATATATATATATATATATATATATATATATATATGTGTGTCCATAAACAGCATGCACTCACTGCATTTAATGAAAAAGTGCTTTTATTGGCCTAAAAAGTCTTAACCCTTGAATGATCCAGGGAGCTATAACTTACCCATTGTTATATATCTAGTTTCCCATACACTGATAATGATAATGGATTATTAGATATTTGATATCATTTCCCAATATTCACTCTATAGCAGATTAACATAGGTGCCGAGTGATAACCCCGACCCCTGTGAGTAAACAAATCCAATTGGTGAACAAGTACTTGGACGTGTTATGTTTGGACACCTCCCGGATTTGCGAACATAGTGAGGCATGGGTTTGATGGCATGTAACTAGTAAAACTCTTTAGTTGAAGTTTATCATATTCATTATTCCACTAAACATATGTATTATTGATGTTTTTTTCATATACACGCCTCCTCTGACACACACAATTTTGATTGGATCATGCACAGGATGACGGTAGTGGGTAACACCCCTCACACTCGTGGCATGCTCAGTGCTGGCATCCGATATGAAAACTTGAAGTAAGTATATACTTTATATCAGAATATTATGTGGAACTGTGGGAATTGCTTACAACAATAAGGAACTAATGTAAAGTGCTATTATCATTATATGATCTGCTGGATATAATTGTCTTATAAAGCTGAGTGTAATATAGATGAGATGACATATTAGGATTGCAGAATGTTTGTGATAACTATAATCTGAGGCGGTATGTCACGCAAACAATTGTGTTGATATTTATTTACCTTTGTTTTTTTCCCCCACTTATACTGAAATAAAATGTATATGCCGGTTCAATTCACATATAATTATAACAATATTTGTTCACATGTGCACAAATACTGCTCAATTGTGTTGTGAGATATATGTTTATATTTAGTCAAATCTCTTTTTTTTTGTTTTGTTTTATTTAAAGTATTATGATTGGTTATTCACTAGTGGCTAGAGGCGGTTCTTCTCTGATAAGGGGGTGTCTTAGCATCTGTTAAATACACGGTTTGATTTACACATTTTTGCTTAGTCTGTGAGGGGTGAGATCTCCAAAATGTCACGTGTAATATTTGTGTGCCAATAAAAGCACTTTATCATTAATGGGCCAATAAAATAACTTTTTCATTAAATCCAGCGAGTGCATGCTGTTTATGGATTTATAACTTGCACGCTGGTGGCTGATTATAAGGTCAGAGTACGCCCTGTTGGGACTTATATATATATATATATATATATAAATACTTAGAACATATTCCCTTATGTTACAGAACATTGGAATGTGAAATATTTTCAGTTAATACATAGTTAACACCTTTTTATTAAATATGAATATTGCATGAATATGTTTTTTCATGTTTTCATCTTCTTGACTGCAAAGGGCTCCAATGCATATATATATATATATATATATATATATATATATATATATATATATACATACTGTATGTATTTATTTGTTTATATGTGTATATATGTCTGTAAATACATATATAAACATATAAATACATAAACACATGTATACACACACACACACATTTAGACATGTATGTATGCATGTCTGTATATATCTCTGTTAAAGCCCTTTTCTTGCCTTTTTTTCCCTAACACCTGAGACCTGATATCTTTGAGCCTTTATAACTTTTTTTTTGTGCATTATTTTTTAAAATAATTTTTATTAGACAGTACAGGCAGTCCTCGGGTTACAGACATCCGACTTAAGTACAACTCGTACTTACATACAGAGAAAATAGAGCTTTATCGACAATCCTTCTTTCCAGGATAATCCAAAATACTGAAAATCCAATTGTCACAAGGACAGAAAGTGATGTGAAATTTTCTGAACAGGGGCACAGATAGCAAAACAAACTTTATCCTATGCTATCCAAAACAAAAAAAAAATGTTTGGCTAGAGTTTCACCTAAAAAAAGTGCCTGTTCCAACTTACATACAAATTCAACTTAAGAACAAACCTAAAGTCCCTATCTTCTACGTAACCCGGGGACTGCCTGTATTATGATTGTAACTGTACTTTTACGTGTAATTTTGATGTGTTTGGTGCAACTTTTTATTAGATCATAACAATTAATCAAAGCTTTGAGGTTGCACTAACCTGACGTGTGTTACCATTAATTGCACTCAAGCAATTGCGTTTACTTTCAACTTGTACGCACGCTAACAGGCGCGATAAACACGATATCGCTTGCACACTATTGTTAACGTGCCACTCATAATCGGGCCCTAAATCAGAACACATATCAGGAGAAAATAAGTACTTGCTTACTCAATGATAAAGGTTTTATTTTGTAAGAGGAACACTGTGGGCTTTGTAACTTTGAAGTAGGAATCAAGCATTTAAAAACTGGTATATGAGTATAAAAAATATAGACACATACTGTTTTAAAATAAAAATATCCCTATCACTAAAAGTATAGAGTTACTGGTGTGGCCCATATTAATGTAACATATTTTTTTTTCCCCAATTTACTTCTATTATTAAAATGACTTCTCAGGAGAGCTATATGGAAGCAATTTTACAAAAAAATGTAAACATTTTGCAAATATTGCTTCCGTGTAATTGCTAAAAAGCCATTTAATCCTCAGATGTGTACACTAACTACCTGAGTATTCTCTTCAACAAAGTATTTTTATTTTTTTAATGCCCTTTCTGAATCATAAAAAAATGGATTTTGTGTCCCTTTAATATAAATTATTTTTGGATAGTAAAATTATCTATTTTAATTATGTGAATTACAAATTATAAAAAACAAAAACATGGTTTATAGTGCCGTAATAAATTAGGAAAACATTTTTATTGCAAAAAGTTCTAATGTTGACTAATCTTTACTTTAAAAAAAAAAAAAAAAAAGTATAATATATAATGCCCAGGATGTAAACATGATAGTTAAAGGGACACTGAACTCAAATTTTTTCTTTTGTGATTCAGATAGAGCATGCAATTTTAAGCAACTTTCTAATTTACTCCTATTAGCAAATGTTCTTCATTCTCTTGGAATCATTATTTGAAAAGCAAAAATGTAAGATTAGATGCCGGCCCATTTTGGTGAACAACCTGAGTTGTTCTTCCTGATTGGTGGATACATTCATCTACCAATAAACAAGTGCTGTCCAAGGTTCTAGACTTTCATTTTCAAATAAAGATAGCAAGAGAACGAAGAAAAATTGATAATAGGAGTAAATTAGAAAGTTGCTTAAAATTGCATGCTTTATCTGAATCACAAAATAAAAAATGTGGGTTCAGTGTCCCTTTAAGTACCTGAAGTCGAAGAGTTAGAGCTCGGCATATTTACCTTTCTATGGAAGATATATATTTTTTATTACTATCTTCTTTAGAATAGCTTTTTGCAACATTTTTTGGATCTACGTTAGAGTGCCTAGATTTATTTTAAAAAGTGTATAATTTCCATGATTTTTAAACTGGATTAAGGGAAACTGATCTGTACTCATACATTTCACAACTGCTAAAATATATTTAAATGCTGTGTTTTAACTATGGATGAGCAAATGAAAAGAATATAGAGTTTAAAAATGAAAAAACATTTTTTTCAGTTTTCTTTATAATCCTTTCTACAAAACTGGTGTAACTAAATAAAAATATGTAAACATAGATTTTGTCCTAATTTTTGTCCAATTCAATTTTTCATTTTCAAAACTTTGCTCCCCAAAATTCCTCATTATCAAGATCAAGATATCAACAATCCAGAAATTTCAGATCATATTGAAACAGATCATCTAGAAGACCCTTCCAGAGTAAGTTTTCTCACCTCTTCTTTCACAAATTTTTCCCATCAAAGAATCGGGGGAAGACTAGCTCTTTTTATTTCAGAGTGGCAAAAAATTACAGCAGATCCTTGGGTTTTACAAGTGGTTTCTGGCCTTTCTCTAGACTTTATTCACCTTCCTTTCCAGGAATTCTTTCCCATACCAATAACGTTTTCAAAAGAAGACCAAAATCTTCTAGATATAGAAATCTCGGATCTAGTTTCAAAACAAGCCATATAAATTGTTTACTCCAAAGAAAATTCTTTCATAAGCAACATGTTTCTAGTGAAAAAGAAAGAAGGTTCTTTCTGTCCAGTAATAAATCTAATATATCTGAATCATTTTCTAGTTTACAATCATTTCAAGATGGAAGGCATTCATTTTTTAAGGGATTGCCGTTACAACAAAGATTGGTTGGTCAGATTAGATTTGAAAGATGCTTATCTTGCAGTCCCTATTAATTTAGATTTTCAGAAATATTTAATATTTTTCTGGAAAAACAACTTTGGCAGTTCACTTGCCTTCCTTTTGGTCTTTCATCTGCTCCTTGGGCATTTACGAAGATTCTCAGGCCTGTTGTTTCTTGGCTTCGCAAAAGAGGAATTTGTCTTATTATTTATCTGGACGATATTCTAATTATTCATCAATCTCCATCAATTCTCAAGGAACATTTGAATATTTTTATTCATCTCCTTCAATCTCTAGGTTTCATTATAAATTTCAAGAAGTCTTCTTTTACTCCATCTCAGATTCTGACTTTCTTGGGTTCCAACATAGATACCTTGACAACAACTCTCAGTTTACCTCTAGACAAGATAAAAAGAATAAAGAGATTTCATATATTCTATCCAAAGACAGTTTCCCTATTCGTCTTTTAGCTTGAATTATAGGTCTCCTGTCTTCATCTATCCAAGCTATTTTTCCTGCGCCTCTTCATTACAGGGCTCTTCAGAGATTTAAGATTCATTATCTTCAGAAAGGTTTCTCTTACCAACACATGATTTCCCTGTCGGAAGAAGCAACAGAAGAACTGAATTGGTGGCTTCTCAACATAGAAGCCTGGAATGGCAAAGCAATTTTCAGCAATACTCCGGATTTAATAATAGAATCCGGCGCAAGCAATTCTGGTTGGGGTGCAAGATGTGGTTCTTCTATCACTGGTGGGAAATGGTCTCAGGCAGAGAAATCTCTTCATATCAACTGTTTAGAACTTCTTGCCGGAGTGTTTGCAGTGAAAAGTTTTGTCAAAAGCAATCATCCTATCTCTATTTTACTTCGTATGGACAACATTTCAGCAGTCCGTTATATCAATCATCTTGGAGGAACGACTTCAAAATCTTTATCAGATTTAACAAGTATTTTCATGCATTATTGTCTTGCTCAAAATATCTTGGTTCAAGCAGAATATATTCCTGGTCTCAACAACCAATTTGCAGATTGGGGTTCGAAATATCTTACGGATTACAGCGATTGGAAATTGAATCTTGTAATTTTTCAGAAGACTGCACAACTAAGAGGTCCTTTTGTAGTAGATATTTTTGCATCTTGTCTGAAACATCAGGTCTTCCCTTATTTCAGTTGGAGACCAGATCCGGAGGCTCTAGCCATGGATGCTTTTCTTTAAACATGTTAAAGGAGCTTATGCTTTTACTCCTTTTCCGATGATTCTCAGGACTCTCCTTTTTGTCAAGAGACATTTGATCTCCCTTCTAATAATTACCCCATTTTGACCAACTCTGTCTGGTACCCTCTTCTTCTGGAGATGTCTTACCTTCCTCCAATCTTGCTTCCAGTTCAACCGAATCTTCTTACAGATCCCAACTGAGAATTTCACAATCTCATTCTTCAAGGCAAATTAGAACTCGTTGCCTGGATGGTTTCAGGGGTTCCTAGTCAGGCGTCGGTCTTTAGGAAGAGGCTAATCTCCTCCTTCAAGACTCCTGGGCTCCTGGAACCAAGAAATGTTACTTATCCTCCTGGGTTAAATTGTTTAGCTGGTGTAATCTTAGGAACTTGGATCTCATTTCAGCTTCTTTGAGTGAAGTTATTAATTATCTTTCTTCACTTTATCAAGCTGGTTTGGCATATAGATCTATTAATGTAGCTAGATCAGCTATATCCGAGGGTCATGAACTTTTAAATAATAATCCAATAGGTCAGAATCCGGTCATTTGTAGACTCATGAAATGCATTCGTTTAAAACGTCCTCCTTCTTCTAGGTATTAATCTTTTTGGGATGTTGATTTGTTTTTTTCCCTTTTAAAAAATTGGCCAGATAATCATTTTCTTTCTTTAAAACAACTTGCCATAAAACTAATTACTTTATTATGTCTTTTGTCTTTCAAAAGGGTTTCTGATGTTAAAGCCATAAGATGTTTTCCCCTCAAGGGGTTGTATTTTCTGTTTCTCGTAGAACCAAGACTCTTTCTACTTCTATTTTTTATCCTTATTTCCCTGAATTTCCTAAGTTATGTGTAGCTCTTTGTTTAAAAGAATATGAAAAAAGAACCCTTCCCTTTAGGCTTTCTTCTTCCAATCAATTACTTATTTCTTACGCTGTTCCTCATTTACCAGTTTCCTCTCCTACTATTAGTAGATGGGTTAAATGGGTCATGGTTCAAGCTGGTGTGGATAAAGATTTTTCTCCTCATTCCATTAGAGGAGCTTCTGCTTCAAAGGCATTTTGTAAATCTGTTTCGCTCCAAGTCATTTTAAATGCTGCAAATTGGTCATCTGATAAAATTTTTAGACAATTTTATTTTAAACCAATTCATTCTACTCCACATCAGCTGGTTTCATGATTTAGTTTAATTGTATTTATTTCATGTTATTTTTGCTTTAAACTAGCAAAATAGGAGTCTCTGTCCTTGTAATAAAATTCAAATTATCCTAGCTTTGTGAAGGAATAATCTAGATTTTATTAAAGATACAGAGACGAGTATTTTCCCTCCTCTTGTTTGTTGTTCCCTCCCTTATTTTGAAATATTATATATTTTACTATATTTTCATTATCTTTTATTTATTCTAGTGCCAAATCCTTCAAATCCAGGATTCTGAAGTTGAATATAATTCCTGTCATGGATTTTATCCTATCCTGCAAGTAGATTCATCCGATTCTTCAAGCAACTTTACTGGTTCCAGAGAGAAGATTCTTCTCTTCAATCAACTTGTTTCCCGATCCTGTTGGAGGATTCTTTCCAGTTTTATGATTCTGGGACTTGTGTTTCTTTATTCTCAGATGTTTGTTTATTCATTTGCATCAAAGTTCAAAGAGGAAGATTGGCACACTGTCAGACTGTTTATGGTCATTTGGACTGTTCTCATTGGTTTATTTTATAACTGACCATTCAAACTATTTTCTCATTGGTTTATGTTTTTCTTTATCTGTAATTTTTTTTTCTTTACATTATATGTATTCGTTAAAGTGCTGTATGAGCAGTAAAGGAAAAGGTTATGCAAAATACTCGTCTCTGTCTCTTTAATAAAATCTAGATTATTCCTTCACAAAGCTAGGATAATCTGAATTTTAAACAACTTTCCAATTTTATTCCAAAATCAAATGTGCTTTGTTCTTTTGGTATCCTTTGTTGAAAAACATAACTATCTAGGTTAAGGAGCAACAATGCACTACTCTGAGCTATCTGGTGATCGTGGGTGAACATATATGCCTCATGTCACTCAATGTATTCAACTAGTTTTCAGTAATGTGTTGCTGCTCCTTCAACAAAGGATACCAAGAGAATCAAATACATTTGATTAAAGAAGTAAATTTGAAAGTTGTTTAAAATCAAATGCTCTATCTAAATCATACAGCTGGGGTTTTGGGTCCCTTTAAGGCAGAGCTTTCCAAACTTTTCATGTTGGTGACACACTTTTTAGACCTACATCATTTCGCAACACGGTAATTAATTCAGTTGTACTGGCATAAAGGAGGTTAAACTAACTTGTTTTAAAGTATACGGACACATACATAAATTATATAATAATATGTATTTTATGTATTTACAAGTAACAGTATGTATGTGCAAGAATTAAAAAAAAAGGTTTAATAACACCAATAGCTACTTACTATTTTAATGGGATTTATGAGGTTGATGGGATGAACACAATTTCTGAATATTTAGTGGAATATTAGTTAAAGATACTCACATTTCATCATCAAGCATTTTTAAGCTTCCACTTCCTATCCATATATCAATAGCAGGAGCCGCAATGCACTACTGGGAGCTAGCTGCAAAAAAAAAAACCTTTGACTTCAGCTAAGCGTTTAAGCTGCCGCCCTCAGAGCTCCGTGAGCCCTACTGACTACTGCCCTTGCTGCAAACACACTGCTGTCCCACTCACTGACTACACATGCAGTCACGAGCCGATTAAAGAGACTACACGTGCAGTCAGGAGCCAATGTGCCGCCAAAGCCGCCAATGGGAATAGTTTAAGTTCCCACTGAGCTGCGCCAATTGGTTAAGATGATCTGTGACCCACTAGGTATCAATCATGTGTCAACCATGGGATATGCATAGCAGGCAGGCGGAAAGTCAGAAACCAAAAAAAAATTTTTTAACAAAATTAAATTTAAAAAAAATTGTGCTGAAGCAGGGACACACCTACACACTGCTGCCGACACACTAGAGTGTCCCGACACACAGTTTGGAAAGCACTGCTTTAAGGGCTTTAAAAAAAAAGGAGTTAAAAATGACACATGGCAGAGGCTTCACTAGTCTGTTGTGCACCAAAACCTTATAGACATGTTTTTCTGTCTTTTAAAGGGTTTTGAACAGAAGCACCATCTGTTAGTGGGTATGTTTGTTTGCTTGGGTATTAATTGTGCTAATTTTTATTACTGTAAAAGTGCTTATTAATGTTTTTTCCCTTTAGCCGATTCAGCAGGAAGTGTCTCTGTTTAGTAATGTTGCTTCCAAACATTATCCATTTCAGTGGCAGATATTTTTCAGAATGGTTTATTCATCCACAAAATCAATGTTGCATTTACAAACTTTTAGGGCATTTGGAAATAAGTCAAAAAGTGTTGCCCAAGGTTTATCAAGTCCTGTTAGCTGTTGAACTCAGTAAGTAAGGTAATATGTTTTTAATGGGATAGTATAGTAATTTTAAACAACTTTCCAATTAACTTTTTTTCATCACATTTGCTTTGTTCTCTTGGTATTCTTTGTTGAAGACTAAACCTAGGAAGGCTCATAGGCTGCTTTCTAAGCCTCTGAAGTTCACCTCTTATATCAGTACAATTTATTAGCTTTGCATGGCTGGACAGTGCTAGTTCATATGTGTGCCATATAGATAGTATTGTGCTCACACTTGGAGCTATGCATGCATAAATCAGCGCTGACTGGCTGAAATACAAGTTTGTAAAAAGCATTGAGATAAGGGGGCTTCGATACAAGATAATTACAGAAATAAAAAGTGTATTAATATAACAGTGTTGGTTATCAAAAGCTAGGGAATGGATAAAAAAGGGATTATCTTTTTAAACAAAGTAGGCTGTCCCTTTAAGTATTGGGAATTTTGATTGTGATAAGAAAAAAAAACCAGAACTGCACATATAAAGTACAGAGCCATTTTCACTGAAAGTATTGTATAATAAAATGTAAAGGCAATTGCTGATAAACAATGAAAATAGTTATAGCTATAGCATAAATATAGAAAATGATTCATAACAGCTGCTAACAGTCAATTATCAAATACATGATAGATCAATATGACTTAATGCACCTTTAACTTGTCCTTTTACTCCTTTCCCCTAACATCACCAGTATCTAGCGCACATTGTATGAGGCTATAGGTACAGCAGTAAGTTGACCTATTTATAACAATAAATAATGCACATGCTAAAGTTTTTACATGATTTGCTGCTCTGTGTACACCATATTCATGCTGTTCCAGATGGTGAGAATGAGGAGAATTATTTTAACAATTTAAAAGTTTCACCATTTTCTAATGTCTAACAACATTTTAATAATAAAAAAGTTAGCTAATATTAAACCAGTTTATTACTTTCCTCTCTCTTTAGCCACCTGTGCTCTGAGCAGATGTCATTTGCAGCTCTAACCAATCAGTCTCCTGTTGCAGTTTACCATTTCTAACTTAAGATTGTTCTATCAGTTTGCTATAGCATGATCAGCTTGCATTACTTTACTTTATCCTGCCACCCACACATAATCTTGTTCTATCAGCCCTATCTCTCTCTCAAAATTGGTTAAAGTCGTTGATATATTTAATATCAGAGATTGATGATCCAAAGGCAAGTAAACCGCAATTATTGCTTATTTCTCTCTCCATGTAATCAATATACTAAAATATGATTGTGCCAGACAATTATAGTCTAAAAGAAGTTAAACTTATAAATAAATAATCCACCTTCTCTTCTCAACCACCACATTAATGAAGACATGCCGTTAAACTCATTTACAGTATGATAAAAAATGTACATAGTTGCCTAGTACATTTTACCAGCGGAAATGAATACATGACAAAATATATTTTAGTTTTACAAAGTTGAAACGTGTTTCTGCTCTTAATTAGCTACAACTGTGACATACATTATGATTTGATGGCTTACTGCATTTTTACACTCAAATTACAAAATTTAAAGGTAGCTATGTACTGTGTGTATATATATATATATATATATATATATATATATATTTATTTATTTATAATAAAGAAAGACAGTATGTCCTAGCCGTCACATACATATACCTATCCTAGATAGTAAATATATCCTGCAATACAGTTGCGTGAGCAAGGTGCGATAGTCCCAAGGTGACAGGTGCCCCTATTCCAGAGATAACCACAAAATATAGCATATATCAGATGAAATTAATTTATTGATGTGTGCAATTGCTCAGATATAAGTGCAAAAGTAAGTGACTAATCATCATCAATTAATCAACCTATACAATTAATAACTAACAACCAATGAACTAACAACCAATGGCCATTGGATCCTGACTAGTAATACTTCTGGGTACCACCTCCTGAGGGATATACCCTTGCCCAAGGGACCCTAACTCCTGGGGTATGTGTCAGGATAATGTTTCTTACCAATCTTCACAGCGGGTAATTCCCGCTGCAATCCCACTTGCTCCGTATGTCCCGTGGTGTGTTAGTGAAGTTGCTCCTCTGTTATACCTGAGAAAGTCGCATAGAATGTGCCCAGCGGCAAAACGCGTGTTGCGTACTTGAATTGTTGTACACTGATCCGGTTAGGCCAACCGAGCTGTTTCTGCCTTCCTTTGGCGATATGGAGGACCTGTAATACTGCTACACATGAGTACACGACTGGAGGACATCAGGGCTAGTCAGGTATAACAGAGGAGCAACTTCACTAACACACTACGGGACATGCGGAGCAAGTGGGATTGCAGCGGGAATATATTATATTATATATTATATATATTTCTATATACCAATACCCCTGTCTAGCTCCTAAATATTCTTTCTGGCTCCTAAACTTTAAACAGATTTGCCTACCACATACATACATACATACATACATACACACACACACACACAAACATACATACATCTGAACAATATATGCAAATTATATCTTAAAGAAACAGTAAAATAGCTTCCATGGTTTAAATAAGGGGGTCAGCAAACTTTTTGTACATATTTTATACTTATTTGGGCCAAGAGGCATCATCGAGCATATTAAGTAGGGGTATTTTTATAAGAACAGAGAAAACAAATTTCCACATGTGAGCCATTTACTTTGGTTGCAGCCTAATTTTCATTCTGTATTTTTGTGAAGAATGTCTGTTGTAGTGAGATTCCATTTTTGATTTCGAAAATATTCCGACCTTTGCTTTCCTTTGAGTTGGGAATATTATATCACTGTATATTGTAGTGCAAATCGAGCAGCAGTGCAGTCTGTGAGTAGCTACATTGAGTACCGTGACACTCTCAGCTCTGCCATTGCAGTGTAAAAGCAGTGCAAGTCCCAATAAAAAATGTATTGACACTGAAATTTGAATTTCAACTAATTTTCATGCATCAAAAGATATTCTGCTTTTGACTTGTTGAAAAGTAAAACTATACAGGCTCATATGAGTGCAGGAGCGGGCACATTTCTTAGCACTGTGTTCTAATTGTTCTTCTTAACAATGTTGTATATTGTTGCAAACACTGCAGCCAACTACAACTTCAGACCGACCAGTGCAAGCCCCCGAGATCCTATAACTGTAGTCTAGGTTTACATTTCAATAAAGGATACAAGGAATGAATTTACCAAAATAAGTCAATCTTTAAAATCAGGCAATCTATTTGAGTCATTAAACATTTACTTTACTGTCCATTTAGAACAAATAACATTTCTAACTGGATTATTTAAATCAGTATTATGCGCTCACAGGGATCAGTGATTTAAACGTATTGTGTTGACCAAGCGTATTGGAGGCAGTAAGTTATGAGTGCAATTAAAACCCACGCATAATCACTAGCTATGGTCATGAGATTGCTGTTCTCGAACCTTTTACAATTCACTACAGTAATGCATTTGTAGTTTTGCTTTGTTAGTACAGTACACATACGCTCTGTTTGGCACAATTTGGGATTGCTTCAAAGCTTTTTTGTTAGGGGTTGGGTTTTCACTATTTAAAGTCTCTGTTTCCCTATGAGTGTATATAATGAAAATGTGAGGTATGCAGTTGCATGGTACTAAAACAATGTATTTCAAAAAAACTGCTAAATAAAGTCACCAAGGTTTTTGCTAATTTATGTCACATATGCAACTTGACTATAACACAAGAGTCAGCTATGGTGATAGAATATGTAAAGGTGTGTAGCTAAAGGGAATAGATTAACAGCCAGCAGAATATTGAAGAACTAAGAGACTTAAAGGGACAGTTTACCAACAAAAATGTCCCCTTTAATTTGTTCACAGTGATCCATTTTATCTGCTGGAGAGCATTAAACTGTTTACAAGTAGCTGATTTAGTCTGTGGTACCCTTGCCTATACTGAAGTTTCTGAACCTTCACCCAGACTATTGACAGGTTATGTAAACACAGCCAGCATAAGAAATTACACTCCCGGCGGGGTGCAGAAGAGATAACTAATACAATTATAATTTTCCTTTGTTCTCTTTAAGTATTGGGCTTTGGTTTACAAATATATATAATATAAGGAAGCAAGTGTGTGTACACAAAGTGATAACATAATGAGATTTAATTTTACGTGCAAGCTAAACCAATTTAAATAGGCTGTGGTTGTAAAGAACAAAACCAGCAATTTCATATACACAAACCTGAAAACTGGTGTAACAAGTCATTGGAAATACATTAAGGAAAAACTATTTGAAAGAGACAGTAAAATCAAAAAATAAAATGTTCATAATTCAGATAGAGCATGACATTTTAAACTACTTTCAGTGTACTTTTATTATCTAATTTGCTCCATTCTCTTGGTATCCTTTGTTAAATAGCATAACTCAGTAGGCTCAAGAGCAGCAATGCACTATGGGAGCTAGCTGCTGCTTGGTGGCTGCACATAAATATACACCTCTTGTCATTGTCACTCACCCAGTGTGTTCAGCTTGTTTCCAGTAGTGCATGGTTGCGCTATTGCAAAAGATACCAAGAGAATTAAACAAATTTGATAAAAGAAGTAAATTGGAAAGTTGTTTAAAATTGAATGTTCTATCTTATTATTATGATTATGAATATTATTATAATTATTTATAAAGCCCCAACATTAAGCACTGTAACATTAAGCACATAAAATTGTGGAGTACAATAATCAGAGAGCATTTACATAAATCATAAGGGTTGAGGGCCCTGCCCTTGAGTTACTGTAAACTGTTTTTACATAAAATGAGCTTATATGCTAAAGGAAGTACATGGGGAATTTGAGGAAGGGGGAAGCATACGTAGTAGAGACACGTTAAAGTAAGTTTTAAGCATTGGTGAACAGATATGTTTTTAAAGAACACATGGAGGCCTATCTATCAAAGGTCTTGCGGACCTGATCCGACAGTGCGTATCAGGTCCGCAAGACCTCGCTGAATGTGGAGAGCAATACACTCTCTGTATTCAGCATTGCACCAGCAGCCCTGCAGACTCGCGGCCAATGGGCTGCCAGCAGGGGGTGCTCAGAGCAGGTGGACAGGTTATGGAGCAGCGGTCTTTAGACCGCTGCTTCATAACTGCTGTTTCTGGCGAGTCTAAAGACTCGCCAGAAACACGGGCCCACAAGCTCCATACAGAGCTTGATAAATGGGCCTCATGGAGTTTTTGAGACTAAAAGAAAGTCAGACTGGCAAGGAGTTTCATATGATAGGTGCAGTTCTAGAAAAGTCTTGCAGACAAGACTGAGGATATAATGAGAGATGAGAAGAGAAGTACGTTATGGGCCGGGTGGAGGAGGCGAGTTGGGGAGTATTTGCAGACAATGGCAAAAATATAGGAGGGTGCAGTGTTTGTGAGGGTTTTTTATGTTAGGGTCAACATTTTGAATTTTATTCTTGAGGCTAAGAGGAGCCAATGTAGATGTTGGCAAAGAGGTGCAGCAGATGTGGAGCAATGCTTACATGAAACTCAAATTTTTTTCTCTCATGATTCAGATAGAAAATACAATTTTCAACAACTTTCTAATTTTCTTCCATTATCTAATTTGTTTCATTCACTTGGTATCATTTGTTGAAGAAGCAGCAATGCACTAATGGTTTCTAACTGAACTCATGGGTGAGCCAATCACAATCGATATATATATGTATATATATATATATATATATATATATATATATATATATATATATATATATATATATATATATATATTCAGCCACCAATCAACAGCTAGAACCTAGGTTATCTGCTGCTCCTGAGCTTGCCTAGATAAACCTTTCAGCAAAGGATAACAAAAGAAGGAAGAAAATAATAGGAGTAAATTGGAAAGTTGTTTAAAATTGTATTTGAATCATGAAAGACATTTTTTGGGTTTCATGTCCCTTTAAGGAAAATGAGTCTGGCAGAGGCCTGGGGACAGGTAGTAGCTTTTAAGACCAGAGAAAACAGAATTGCAATAGTTAAGGTGGGAAATGATAAGCGGGTGGATACGAATCTTTGCTGTGTCTTGGGTGAGGAAGTGATTAATGTTATAGATATTTTTAAAGGTGGAAGAGGCAGGAGATAGCAAATGACTTAATGTGGGGAGCAAAAGAAAAGTTCTGATTCAAGCATGAGCACAAGGCAGGAAGCCTGAGGGGTAGAGGTGATAATAGAGTTGTCCACAGTAAATGAGATTTGGTGAATAAGGAGATTGGTAGAGGGAGGAAATAAGAGTTCAGTTTTAGAGAGCTTTACCAGGATGTGATATTAGCTAGGCAGCTGATGGCAAGAGTCAGCAGGAAAGAGGAAATGTCTGGAGCAGAAAGGTAAAATGATACTGAAACCCACAGGACTTGATTAAATAGCCTAGTGTATATATATTTTATAATAATAGATTTATAATCCTAATCGGTATTGTCTGTTCCTCCGCCCACCCTTCATTTCCTCTTTTGGTTGTGCTGTTATGTATAGAGGAGTCACATCCACTCTCTACATAGGCTTTCTGAGAGCTTTAAAGGGGCTGGACTTCAAGATTGTCATATGACACACATGCTGATTGGACATTCACTGAAATTGTCATTTAAAAAAAAAAAAAAAAAGAGTTCATCCAAGTGGGCCGGCATAACAGGCCGGCATAACATTCCAATAGAAGCATTACAATATGCACTAATGTAACCGTTTCACAGATGGATTAAAAACAAAAAAGGTACACATATACTTTTTAAATGAAGATTAAATATATGGCATTTGATTAGTTAAGGTTTAACATCAATTTAAGGGATGATAGAAATGTACCACATTTAATGGAGAAGTTAATCATGTGTGTGTAAAAGTAGGGGTAAGCGAAGGTAGCAATTGTGAGAGAATAGGATCAAGGGAATAGGTAGTAAGATGGGAAGATGAAAGGAGAGCAGAAAGCTCCTTTTCTGTAACAGGAGTGAATGTGCTGAGTTTGTGGGTAAGCAGAGTTTGAAAGATTGCAGTGATTTGTGAGAATTTGATATTGCTGTTGCGGTAGGCAGTTATTTTATGTCAGATAGAGTCACTTTTAGTTTTGAAATGTATTAAAAACGAATGTGCTGTGAGAGAAGTGCTAATGGGAGGAGATGGAGTGCATTAAAAGTGGAGAGATGCTTAAGATTGTAGGGCATAGATGAAATTATAGTTGCAAAGTAGTTTTGCTTGGCAAGGTTTATGGCAGAGGAGTAGGAGCACAGCATATATTTGTAATGCAAGTTCTGCAGTGCGGGTGCATTTTTGCCAGTAGCGTGACAGATGTGCATGCCATAGTTGGAAGTGCTTCTGTTGGGTGCAAGCTATGAAGGAGGGGCTATTTTGTCAAGGGCAGAGATCAGAATGGAATACAGAGAGATGGATTCCTCAGGACATGAATGGGAGGAGATTGCATGGAGAAGGGAGTTTAGAGTGGGAGAGAGTAGAGTGAGAGTTCTGTGTTTATGGTGTGTAAATTTCTATGTGGTCTGTTTGGGTTAGGTGGTGGGTGTGCAGTCTGAATCATAATTGAAAAAATTGAGTTTCATGTCCCTTTAAAAAGAGGAGTGTTTATATAGAAAAATAGGTAAAATAAAAAAGTAAAATGAAATCTCTAAGAGCCATGTTTCCTGGGGTCTGTTACACCATTATTGAAAGTTAACCAAGGTGAGAACTATAATATACAATCTTTATAAAACACAATCAGGACTGTACATTGGTGAAGTCCAAGAGTGTGTACAGTAAGATATGTGAACAGCTGTTCTTTTCTTTTAGGAAAATATATAAAAGGTTGGATGGGGCGCATATCCAGGTGTTTGTAGAGAAGATTTCATTCACCATTTTTCTTGGATCTATTTCTAATTCACTGGCTAACACAGTACTTTTTCTGGGATCTTGTTGAACAAGATGAAGAACCCTGTAAGTTACTGAGCTGTACCTAAAATGTAAATATGTGTTATAACAAGCATTAAAAAAAAGAGAAAACCAAGCCCTCACTACAATATAAATGAATTATATCTGAAAATAATATGTTTTAGATTTTTTTAATTCTTGATTTATTTTACTTTGTACATATCTTTTTGCATGTATTGGCTACAATATAAAGGCTTTAAATCAATATCACTGTCTTGCAGTAGAATGTCTAATGAGAAGATTACAAGCATAGTCTTACAAATAACAACAATAATAATAATAATAATAATCATCATCATCATAAAACATGTAAGTAAAGACTTAATGATCCTAATATGTATAACTTAGAGAGGAGAGGGTGATACGACCTTTCTTATGAGGTGATTTAATAAAGCTGAAGCTAAAATACTTTTTCTGAAAAATAGCAACAGCAAAACAAGGGTTCACAATCACTGATGAAGTGACAGTAGGTTGAGGAGTAATTTGCACTTCTTCATATACAGATTAACTTTCTTTCAATAGAGGTGGTAGAGACAAACATTATACATGTATAAGAATATTTGGGAAATGTATAATTAAAGTGATGGTAAACCCAAGCATATTATAAACGCTAGGATTTACCAACACTAAAAATGAATATGAGTTTCTCATCATTTTGTAAAATATACCGTTACACTCACCCTAGCTGTTAGGAAAGCATATCGCTAACAGAGCACCTCCGGCCGCCCACTGCACAGCGTTCTTCTTAAAGGGACACTCAATCAAAATTAAACTTTCATTACTCAGATAGAGCATGTCATTTTAAACAACTTTCCAATTTACTTCCATTAACTAAATGTGCACAGTCTTTTTATATTTAAACTTTTCGAGTCACCAGCTCCCACTGAGCATGTGCAAGAATAAGCGTGTATACATTTGTGAATGGCTGAAGGCTGTCACATGTTACGTGTATGCATTTGTGATTGACTGATGGCTGTCACATGGTACAGGGGGAGTGGAAAAAGACATAACTTTTAAAATTGTCAGAAAAAAAATATTCTACTCATTTGAAGTTCAGACTAAGTGCTATTGCATTTTCTTGTTATCTTGCATTTGTTGATTATGCAAATCTACTGTGTTGATTGGTCCTTTAAATGAGGTTACATTTAGACCTCTAGCCACGCTAGGATGTCAGCTGACACACACGGCTATTGGTCTAGAGATGGAAAAGCCAACTCATCGAAGAAAGCGCTGTGCCGTTGGCGTCCGGAGGCGCTCTGTTAGCGATATGCTTTCTTAACAGTTAGTGTGAGTGTATTTTACAAAACAATGAGAGAAACTCAAATTTATTTTTTGTGATGTTAAATCCTAGCATTTGTTCTACGCTTGGGTTTACCATGACTTTAAGCTCACTCTTCAGAAGGAAATATGAGCAGACTTGGTAGGCCTGCTGGTTCTTATCTGCCTTTAACATCTATGCTTCTACATTTTATAGCTCATGGCAAATTAACTCATTCTAAAGTAAGATTATTTAAAAAGTATAGGAAAGTCAAAATTAAACTCACACAATTCTGATAGAGGATGTAATTTTATGATCCTTTGTTGAAAATAATATGTACATATCCTAAACTACAGGGAGCTAGCAGGTGTTTGGTGGCTACACACATTTGTCTTTTGTCATTGGCTCAACATACGTGTTCAGCTAGTTCCCAACAGTGCATTTTCGCTGTGGGGCTGACTTAACTATGCGTTTAATCCCTATGGAGGGGTTAAACCCAAGGTTACATAGAAGCAATAGTGCAATAATACAATGCATATATACATTCTAGAGCATTTTCATTTTTGCTATTTTATATCTATTTAAGGCTAGGAGTTATGGATTTTGGTTAGGAAAAGAGATAACTCCTTGTATGACAGAATGAGCTGCAATACTGCTTTATACTATGTTGTAGTTCTCTCTGGCATTAATTAAGAAGACTTCACCACTCCAAGGAAGCAATAGTCGTAAGTAGTACATCTACACAGCAATGTTGCTATAGCAATATCATGGCCATTATGACACTGCAACTAATACTTTAGAAGCCTCAATACTGTTGTGTGGGTGACAATCCAATGGACAACCATATGTGTGAAGGTGTGTTAAAAGTATGTAATATATGCAGTAGATGGTTAAACCGGTTTGTTAACTGGTTATTGCTGAAAGTGAACCTGTTTATGCAATTAAGTCAGTCTCGTGCTTTGCTGATTTTTCTAAAATTTTAAAATGGTTCAGTCTTGAAGCTATACAATTTGAAGACATTGGAGATCAACATTTCTAGACAGAGAATTAGAGAATTTCTGAAATGTGCACTTACCAACCTCCACAACACTAGAACAGTTGGGGTCACTGAAGCCAACTGGACACTCACAAGAAAATGCTTCATCAGATAAATCCGATAAACAAATTCCACCATTCTCACATGGGTTTGGGTCACACACATCACCTAGAAATGGAAAAGAATGTTTTAATACACATTTTTGATATTTTAATTAATTTTATAAGAATCTAGACTTAAATTCCCCTAGCAAAACATTATACCAATTTCAAAAGGGGGTAAAGAAAAACTTCATTTAAATAAAACAAAAAATTAAATATACACAAAAGTAAAAATATTACAACATGCATTTACTAAGGTCATGTAAAGTGAGTATAAAATTTAATCTTTGAGTAGTGTCTATGATAAGCAACAGGGACACAAATTCAACCATGTCTCTAGCATAGTCAAACCTATAATATTTTCCTAGTAAAATGGCAGTTTTGCTTTATTTTTTATTCGGGATTTGTGCCCATTCAGCCAAAAAAAGCATTTATGAGGTCAGACACTGGTGTTTAATAAGAAGGATTGGCTCTATAATTCATCTCAATGGTGTTCAATGAGGTTGGGCTCTGCTCATTTTGATGTGAGGCTTGTGTACAGCTGCTCAGCCATGGAAACCATGGAGACTTGTGCTGATGTTGCTTCCAGAGGAAGTTTGGAACTCTGTAGTGAGTTATGCAACAGATACTATGTGCTTCAGCACTTTGAGGCTCCACTCTGTGTTTGTTTGGTCTACAATTTAATGTCTGGGCTGTTTTTCCTAGAGCCTTCTATTTCACAATAATAGCATTAATAGTTGAGTGGGGCAGATCTAGTAGAGAAGCAATTTCACAAACTGACTTGTGGCAAAGGTGGCAAAGTTCCATGTTACCAGTGCCAAGTCACTGAGCTCTTCAGTATGATCCATTGTACTGCAAATATTTGTCTATGGAAATGTCATGGCTATGCGCCACATTGTATGCACTTATTGGCAATGGATGTGGCTAAACCCACCTGTACTTCCTAATTAGTGGGGGTGTTCAAATACTTTGGCCAAATAGTGTGTGTATATATACATTTGAATATTTGAAATTACCTTAGTTTTAAAGTAGTGTGGTAAATAGGGTTAAGCTAGGCTTAGGGTTTAGTTTCAGTTAGTGTTAAAGGGATAGAAAGGTCAAAATTTAAATGTGCTAGGGTGCATTTACATTTTAAATAAAAACATTTTTGTAATACACTTCCATAAACAAGGTTCTTAATAAAGGTTATTAATGGTTTTCAATGGCATACACACATATGCTGTGATTGTCCAATGCACCAACATTCAGACACTGCACCTTCTCAGAGTCAGCAGTGTCTAGTATGACACAATTCAGTATTTACAGATGCAATACACACTGCAACCATCTCTCTGAGTAGGCATGGTGTTTAAATCCTGACCTTCTAGTCACATGTAGCATATTACTAGAAGCATTTTTGCTAATATAAGCATATCAATATTGACCTTTCAATCCTTTAACCTCTTGGATTGCAGAGAGGACTGAAGTTGGGTTATGTACTATACTATCGCATTAGTGACATTACTAACAATTTGATCAAAAAGCTTGGTATATCACAAAGTAAAAACTGTTGCCATTAAGTCATCACCTTCAGAGCTTTAAGGGACAGTAAACACCAGCATTTTTGCTGTTTAAAAATGTAGATAATCCCTTTATTACCCATTCTCCAGTTTTGCATAAGCAACACAGTTATAATAATATACTTTTTACCTCTGTGATTACCTTGTATCTATGCCTCGGCAAACTACCCCCTTATTTCAGTTCTTTTGACAGACTTGCATTTTTAGCCAATTAGTGCTGACTCCTAGGAGCTTCATGTGCCTGAGCTCAATGTTATCTATGTGAAACACATGAACTAACGCCCTCTAGTGGTGAAAAACTGTCAAAATGCTTTCAGATTAGAGGCGGCCTTCAAGGTCTAAGAAATAAGTATATGAACCTCCTGGGTTTAGCTTTCAACTAAGAATACCAAGAGAACAAAGCAAAATTGGTAATAAAAGTAAATTGGAAAGTTGTTTAAAATTACATGCCCTATTTAAATCATGATTTATTTATTTTTTACTTGACTGTCCCTTTAATAAATTCTGGAACCAGTAAGCCATAGATCTTAGAATTTTATTTTACTTACTCTGAACTATTTTGACTATTCTACACTACTTAAAAGGTGTGTTTGGTTCCTTCCTATTTTTGGTGGCATTTTTTGTGGGCCTCAATCCTCTAAGAGCATATGTAAAATAACAACATGTAAAACGTAAGGCAGACATTAGTTATATAGATACTGCCTTTTAAGGATAGTATTCTTGGTTAAAATGTCAAAGTAAAATAACAAAATAAATAAATACACACACACACACATACACACAGTATATATATATATATATATATATATATATATATATATATATATATATATTGAAGCCAGAGATAATTCTAGAAGAAGATTGTGGCATGGGAGACTTGTAGATTGCTGATATATGAAAATGCTATTAATCAAATAGTTCAGGTTTTTACTTTGATACTTAAGTAAACAACCTAAATCCAATATACATTATAAAATATTTTTACACATGGAAATACAAATATATTATTATTAAGTGAAAATGATATTATCTTCTATGTATTAAAAAAAAAATCTCAACAGATATATTAGGGTCATTTAAATCCACTTAAATATATAAACATAAAAACAAAGAAACACGTGTATCATAGCCTTAATTTTACAAAGAAGTTCAATAAAAATGGATAAAAATACCATAATGAACATTTAAAGTTCATCCTAAATCTACATGTTAAATTCTAATTAAACATTCAAACTTATGCCAATATTTTTGACAGATGAATAAGATGTATATACATATAATTTATATGTAAATGTATTATTATATAACAATAAAATATTACATAATATAAAAAAGGAAAAAATATTAGTCCATTCCAAAGATGATCTCTTAAAACACACACACACCACACTTATAATAAACTGCTCTTTTGGTGTTGGCATCTGATAACTTTTTTCTCTGCATAAAATGGTACTTCATAAACAAAATATCATCCTTTTTTTTAACAAAATTATTTAGATCTATCACTATGCCAAGTTCTTTTTATTTATTATTGTATTGATATGTTTTATTGTAGACAATTATAAACACTCTCATAGTGGCAAGAGGAGTTAGAATACAAAAAAAAGCAAATGTAAATATCTGAAATATAGTTCAATTATCCACTGAAAGGGTTTTTATTGGTTCCTATTTTAAATGCACAAACCAGTTTGTTAAAAGCTTTTTAAAATATTGACTTATAATAATGATCAATCACAGTGATTTTTATTAGCTATAAAATGGTCAACTATTATGCTATTATGCCACTACAGAGAGCCTAAATGTAAGATTTAAAACCCTTTTATTTCCATTCAGTATATAGTAAATACACAAATAAAATAAAACATTGTTTAGACTCTTCAACGTTATGTTGACTTGTGTATTGTTTTAATTTGTCAAAACAGAAGGTATTTTATCAACTACAGAACAAAGAGAAATTCAAGGAAAATTATTACCATTTATACTATAAAATTTCACACAAAAACAAGAAGACAAATGACCAATTCATGTTCAACATTCAGGAAATGTACTTGAGTGTGAAATGTCTGTTTAAATTCTGTTTATTGATCCCTGAAGAAAAGACAATTATACAGTAAAACCTGCTTAAGACGGAATGGCATCGGACAAAGGAAATTTTCCGTCTTGGACAGGTTTCCGCCTTATACAGTTAGTGACTGATGGAGTGTCTTTTGACATGTGCAAAATCCAAAATGGCATAATAATGTTACTGTATTGGTCATGAAGCCAGTCTGACCTGCACTGCCGCAAGGGAGCGTGGGAATGGTTTCCTGACCAATCAGGAAGTCGGGTGTGACCTGCTGCCTGGCTTCCTGATTGGCTGGGAAGCCATTTCCATGTTCCCACACGGCACTGCAGGTCTCCCTCTGACTGTCAGTTCCAGTCAACACCATTATCAGTATCAGTGCATCCCAGAATCAATTTCTTGTTTTGCAAGTATCAAAGACAGTACAGTTTTTCTGCTTAATCATTACACCAGTTTTTTTTATTTATTTTTTATTTGGATTTACTTTTTTTTCTAACACATTAAATGGGTGAGAAAACATCAGTTGTATACAAACACAGTACAGTATTAAAAGATTTATTGTTGCATCAATTACTGTCTTCACTTTCCTCTTTACTTCACCATTGCCAGCTAACCATTCTTACATGATTTTTTCTTTATTTTCTCTTTATTTTTGATAACTTCATAAATTTGCATTTTGCCGCGCTTACATTTCTTAACGCATTGTTTTACAGACAACTTATCTTTTTTGTAGGCCTCAATCACTTTCACTTTTGCAGCGAGAGTAAGAGTGTTGCACTTTCTAGGAGCCATTCTGTGTCCCACACCTCTTCCGTTTCAGCGTCCATTCCCACACCCCTTCCATTTCAGCGCCCTTCACGCACCTTTTCCGTTTCAGCGTCCTTCACGCACCTCTTCCGTTTCAGCGTCTTTCCCACACTACTTCTGTTTCGGCGTCTGTTCCGTAGTTTCAGCGTTCCCACACCACTTTCGTTACAGGGTTGCCACACCCCTTCCGCGTTACATTTTCCGGCTTATCCAGGTAGCTGAAAATAATGTATATGCACTTAACACTGGGACTGCATTCCGTTTCCGTGTTGGACAGGTTCCGGCTTATCCAGGTAGCTAAACAATGTAAGTATAACACTAAGTGCCGGGACTGTGGAATATTTCCGTCATGGACAGGTTTCCGTGTTATACAGAGTCCGTCTTAGACAGTTTTCACTGTAGTATATAAAGCAGGGAATTATATTACAACAGCTAACTGTTTGAACAGAACTGGTTAAATATATCAACTAAGATTTTTCTAAAAGAAAATAACAATGTTTGGGAGGCTCTAAAATAAAAATAAAAAAAAAGTTTAAAATTGCCTCAAAAACAAATAATATTTATTATTGGTAAAGTAAGACATAAGCACAGAAGGGTTTGTCTACTTTGACTTTTTCTCTTTTTTGAAAGTGATTCAACACAGACTAAATGTAAGGATTCAAAGATTGAAAAAGCCACAGGGACACTTTTTAGGGGCAGCCCACTGAAGTATATACACCATTGCCTTTTTTGTTGATTTTAATCAGAAAAATGTGTATTTAGAAAACTTAACTGCAGTTTTATTTTTGGAATGTTTGAAAACACATAAACAATAAGGGCTAGATAGAGCACTAAATTATTGCGATAATTAACCAGCCATTACAAGTGGCTGGTTATTGCTACCGCAAGGTCATGGTAGCAATTAGCGCTTATAAAATTAACCAGAGACGAAAGTTTTAGGCATCAGGAACCAGGGTCTGTTGTTTATGCAGACATTAAAGGGACAGTCAAGTCCAAAAAAAACCTTTCATGTTTCAAATAGGGCATGTAATTTTAAAAAACTTAGTTTTACAACTTACTTTTATTACCGATTTTGCTTTGTTCTCTTGGTATTCTTAGTTGAAAGCTAAACCTAGGAGGTTCATATGCTAATTTCTTAGACCTTGAAGGCCGCCTCTAATCTAAATGCATTTTGATAGTTTTTCACCACTAAAGGGCATTAGTTCACGTGTTTCATATAGATAACATTGAGCTCATGCACGTGAATTTACCATGGAGACAGCTCTGATTGGCTAAAATGCAAGTCTGTCAAAAGAACTGAAATAAGAGGGCAATCTGCTGAGGCTTATATACAAGGTAATTACAAAGGTAAAACGTGTATAATTATAACTGTGTTGGTTATGCAAAACTGGTGAATTGGTAATTAAGGAATTATCTATCTTTTAAAACAACAAAAATTCTGGTGTTGACTGTCCCTCTAAAAAATATAGGTTTATGCACTAATCATTTGATCTACAGAAAAAAACAGCTTTAGTGGATATACTTTAGTATATCCCTCTACATTTTTAAAACTAAATCTAGACTGGCTATGGGCAGCAGAACTATTGCTTGGATTACAAACATTTTTTTACTGTCCTAGGCATAAATGAAACAACTGATTTACTTTAATGTTGTTTTAAATATATACTATATGACCAAAAGCATGTGGACAACCCTACTAGTTAGTGAGTTTTAGCTACACCCATTGCATAAAATCCAGCACATAACTATGAGATCTACATATACAAAGATTGGGCTACATTTAGCATGTGCCAGACACACAAGGTTCTCTATCATGAACCTTGTCTACCCAGCACTGTGGCGAGCATGCAGCTTCCGCTGCCCACTTTTATCACTGCACAAGCCTCTGCTTCTGCAATTTTGAAATCCACAACACTTTTTTTCAGCATAATAAATGGAGCCCTTTCCAACAAGCCAGTTCATAAAATGTCTGCCCTACTAGATTTGCTCCAGAAAACTGTAAGTGCTATTATTGGGCAATGGAAATGTTCAGGAGCAACAAACAGCAAAGCCATTAAGTGGTAGACCAAGCAAATTCACAGAGCGGAGCTGCTGAGTTCTGAAGTGCTTAATGTGTAAAAGCTGCCTATGATCTGTGGCATCACCCACTAGAGCATTTCAAACTGCTTCTGAAAGCAACACCGGTACAAGAAGTATGCATCAAGAGCTTCCTGAAATCAGTTTCCGTGGCCAAGCTGCTGTACACAATCCTCACAACACATGCAATGTCAAGCATTGGCTGGAGTGGTGTAAAACATGGGTGTTGGAGCAATCTAAATGTTTTAATGAATCGGTATCTGGCAGTCTGATGGAATAATCTGGGTGTTGCAGATGAAAGGAGAATTCTAACTACCAAAATACATTGTTTATACTGTAAACTTTTGAGGAATACGGATAATGACCTTGGTTTGGGGCTAGGTTCCTTAGTTCCAGTGAAGGGTCATCTTAATGCTACAAGTTAGAAAGACATTTTAGACAATTGTGGTGGCTTTGTGGTAACAGTTTGGGGAAGGCCCTATTGTGTTCCAGCACGACTGTTCCATGTGCACAAAGGGAGATCCATAAAGACATGGTTTCTTGTGGGAGAATTTAAGTGGCCTGAACATAGCCCTGGCTTCAACTTCATTGAATACCTTTAATTCAAATTGGAATGCCGATTGTGAGTCTGACTTCACAAATGCTATTTTTGCACAAACCCCTACAAACACTCTCATAAATCTTTTGTAAAGTCTTTTCAATAGAGCCGCAGCTCTAACAGCAGTAAGGGGGGGGGGGGGGGGGGATTCAATATTAATGCCCATGATTTTGGAATGGTATGTCAATCAAGCTCATATAAATGTGATAGTTAAAGGGACAGTCTACAAACAGAATATTTATTGTTTTAAAAGATAGATAATCCCTTAATTACCCATTCCCCAGTTTTGCATAACCAACACAGTTATATTAATATACTTTTTACCTCTGTGATTGCCTTGTAGCTAATCCTCTGCAGACTGCCCCTTATTTCAGTTCTTTTGACAGACTTGCATTTTAGCCAATCAGTGCTGGCTCCTAGGTAACTCTACGTGTGTGAGCACGGTGTTATCTATATGAAACACAAGAACTAGCACCCTCTAGTGGTGAAAAACTTTCAAAATATCCATAGCTAAGAGGCGGCCTTCAAGGGCTTAGAAATTAGCATATGAACCTCCTAGGTTTAGCTTTCAACTAAGAATACCAAGCGAACAAAGCAAAATTGGTGATAGAAGTAAATTGGAATATTGTTTAAAATTACATGCCATATCTGAATAATGAAAGTTTGTATTGGACTAGACCGTCCCTTTAAGTGTCCACATACTTTTGGCCATATACTGAATCTTTAAAAAAAATGCATTGCTTTTTATTTAGAAATACATATTGTCTTTTAATAATCATGAATTAACTATTAAAAAAAATAACCTTTTATCTTTCAGATATTCTGGGTATTAATATATAATTTCAGATTAGATTACTCCTCTTTGTCTGTGCAATTTAGATATATATGCAAATGATCTTACTTAAAGGGCCACTCAATGCAGTACAATTGCAAAATTAACAAGTGCATAATAAAAAGACAAATATTTAACACCTACTCTGAATTTCAAATAAACTGTAGATTTTTTTCTGACAAATTCATTTTTTCTCCCATTTTCTAGCCCCCTGTATCATGTGACAGACATCAGACAATCACAGACTAGTATTCTTATACCCTGTGAACTTGTGCACATGCTCAGTAGGATCTTGTTCCCGAGAAAGTGTGAATATAAAAAGACTGTGCACAATTTGATAATTAAAGTAAATTGTAGAGTGCCTTAATACTGCTGCTCTTTCTGAATCATAAAAGTTTATTTTGACTTGAGTGGCCCTTTAATAATGCCTAAATCAAACTACTATATAAAGTTACTGTTTAGTTTCTACAGGTTTACATGTTCAAGGTTTTATACTTGTAAAAGGACAATGAATAGGTGCAACAATACTTTTCTTAGGTTATCCTATGATTGAATTTAGTCTCAGCATATACAAAATTATCTATATAAAAAAAAAACATTTTACATTTCACACTTAGTATAAAAAATAGTCAACTAAGATTTAGATGTGTTAAAATTTGCCATTAAAAATTATCAACTATTTTTAGACTTTTTCACCAATTGCATTAAAATTCATGTAATGAACTCAATAACTCAACTGAGGTATGTCTGAAATAATTCCGGACCTCTGCTTCTGAACCTGTATATCAGGTATTAACTGGCGGGTTAAAATGACCCGGGCACATTCGCCAGGGGTGATTGACAGCCCCTGCTCACACTCCATTGGCTAGCGTGAGCAGGGGGTGGCATTTCACAAGCAGATCCCAGGCGGACAGGTTTGCTTCCACGAACCTTGTCTGTCCAGCCTTTGATGAATGGGACCCTATGTGTTTAAAAGAGCAATGCATTACTGGGACCCAGCAAAATACATCTGGTAAGCCAATGATAAGTGTAATATGTGTTCCAGTAGTGAACAAAGAGAACAAAGTAAATTTGAAAACAGAAGTGAAAAATCTTATAGAATTACATGCTCTATCTGAATCTGAATTTTGACTTTCATGTCCTGTTATTACCTAAAAGTTTATCATTATCATCTTTATTATTATCCCAAATAATCCATAGCACTGGTTTATGGAGTTTGATATTTTTTTCTTCCAGTTTTTGTACAGAATGGCATTTTGCAGAAAAATAACACATTCCCCTTTTACCAAAAGTAAAAAAGTTATAAGCCTTTGAGAAACTGCATTTATCATCAAAGAGTTGCTCAAATGTGAATTCTTTTTGTGTAGCTATAATGTCACACATTTATAGGGCAATGTTGTGTTTTAATATGATCTGACCCCTAAAAACATCAAGTCCAGATCTTTTATCTCACATTAATGTACTTTCTATTTTCCAGTCCATTTGCCTCACAGGTAAGTAGATTTAGTATACTTTTTAATAGTGTCACAAAATTCCCTATAGTATATTGAACTGCATTTAAAAGAAAGTAGATCATTGAAACCAGGATGTAGCAGAAGGTTAAACATACATTAGTTCCGGTAGCCTTTACGCTAGCTTTGCCCTTTCTCACTGTTTTCAAAACTCAGTCATGTATTTGAGACTACATGGTTTTATTTGATATCATGACAAACAACTGCAAGGATAATTCTAAGCTTCTCTACTCAAAAGATGGCCTGCTGAGTTCACTGCTTTGTAACTCAGTTATGTTTTGAGACTAAATAGCTATTAGGCAATAATGTATTAGAAGGTATGTATTGTTTTGTTTACAAATGAATTGCTTGCCTCAGTATTATTCTTTCATAGGAGTTGCTACATGATGATATGTGTCTATGAGACCTGGTATCACAAGCTATTAAAGTCACTTCAGGTGGCCATGAAAGCAACCAGAGAACAGATACAGACATTAAAGGACAAAGGAGTCAAAATATCAAGAGTATATAAAAGCCAGACATCGTACTACTTCTAAAATGACTGCAGACACTGTATCTGCATTCAGATCAGTTTTCTAGAGGGGCATGGAAGAAAACCTGATAAAAGATCACTTCAATGTAACAGAATCAATCATATCCCCCTCATAAACCCACATTTCATTAAGGCCGATCCTGTTTTCAACAGTAACCATTAACAAGCACTTGTTTTTGTTTTGTTTTTAAATAATGTTCACTTTAATTTAAACTTTTTTTTTTAAATCAGATGACAAAAGCTCTGCTTTGATTTATTTTTATAACAAATTGGGAATTTTAGGCAATCATTCAATATATATTTAAAAGAAATATGTGGCCAAGTTTAATATTTTAAATAGATATACTAAAATATTTACTCAAAGCTGTGAGTCTTAAAGGCCATTATTGATTGTTTCATATTAATTTGTAGTTTTTACTCAAATGACCACTGTTTTATTTGTCATATTACAAGTGAATTTGCCATGGTATACAACTGAAATATATATATTTAAACAAACAAAAAAATAAATCTGTATTTCTATTAATGAAATGTGTTTGCATAGGGGAAAAAAACTAAACTGTAAATATGTAGCTACAATATACAAAAGCAAAGTAAATGGATAGAAAATAAGCGTGTTTAATCACCTAAATTTAAAAAAAAACAAAAAAACTATATAAAATTCAAAATGAAACCCGGTACCTTTATTAATACTAGTTAATGACAAGAGCAACAAAAATACATATGCAGTGGCCACTTCCGTAGTTACTAATAATTATTCCACAGCATTTCTGTACCTTAGTAGGTTCAATAACATATGAACTTCTATACCTTCCATAATTATATTTAAAAAAATCCAATTGCACTTATCTGATAACAATAACAACTGCCTCTAACATTTCCATAAATATAAGGGTCTCACATTTAATTATATTTGCAAACCTCATCTGAGTATGTTTTGAGTATAGTTTAAATCACTAATCACTTCTCTTGAGCTTGGAATAAGAGACTAGGAAAAACCAATTGAATAATTGTATTCTGCATTCAATATTGATTTTGTTTCCTTGGGCTTTCAATATATATATATATATATATATATATATATATATATATATATATATATATATATATATTATATTATATTATATTACCCTACATATATATGAATAAAGAATATAAAAAAAACAATAAAAATTTTAGTAAATATGGCTCATGGTATTAGTTATGCCCAGGCGTATATTATATTTAGATCCAGTCTACATATAAAAGCTTTATCCAAAAGTTTTTTATTATCCCAACACATTACAATGTGCCTTAGAGAATTTTACCACTGTTTTAGGTCTATCAAGAAGAGTGAACGACAGTTTGCCTGTCTTTGAATTTTTAAACAGCACTCAATATCAAAAATCTCTAATTAAACACTGACCTTTAGAATGTATACACAGATACTAGACAATATTCAATGATCCCACACAAAGATGAAACTCCACACCCTCACAAAAAGCATACTTTTATGGACTAAAAATGAAATAATCCACTACTCTTTTCAAGGTACTGCATGCTGCACTATGCACTAGATGAGGTGAAGGAAAAGCAGCAATGGGAAAACTTTCTCTAATGTCCCAATCGTCTTTTATAACAAATGTTTTTCCTACTTTGGCTAAGTGGCTGCGTTACCACAAGTTATCTCCCTGTCTGTCTCTAAAATTGACATGAAATATAATGTCTATGATAACATCAAACTAAACAAGTCTTCCTAATATTACCTAAAAGAGTACATTTAGTCAGTTTGTAGAATATCCTTATGCATTTCCCAGTCATTCTTGAAGTCTCCAAAAGTTTGTCCTTACAACCTCTAATGGAAGTTTATTCCCTAAATTAACCATCCTTTTCTGTGAAGTGGTACTTCCTCAAATTATTCCTGAACCTTCTGCCCTTCAGCTTGAGATCACAACCCCTTATTAATAACTTACACCCTCAGTTTTATTAAAAACACTTTAAAGTTTCTATCATAACACATCTTTCCCTTCACGCTCTAAGTCAGATATGCATGTTTAGGCCATTGAGTCTTTGTTGGCAAGTTATTTTATAGACCATATACCATTTTAGTAGCCAGTGCCACCCTTTGAACAGATTCCAATTTATTTATATTGTTCTGGAGAAATGGACTACATAGCTGCACACAATACTCAAAATGAGGGCTAACTAGTGATCTGTTAATGCAATAATGCAATAGTTGTTAAATTTACTGTTTGTAGTTCCTTGCCAAGCACCACAGACTTTTCCAAAGCTTGGATTGCTGCAGTGTAAATGACTTCATTTTCCAATGCCAGAAACCTCAAAAAGGTTGTATCACACTTTTAAAAGTGGTTCATCACATCCTGTATATTTTTTTCCCCGTAACTGTATTTTCCTACAGATAAAAGAATGATTCTTTGAATAACCATACATAAATGGAATGTTGTTGAAGCCCAAACTGATACTTTTGTAGGAACTGTCAAAATTACCTAATTAATTCATGATGTTTTCTTCCCTTAGTGTAACAGAGCTGCTTGAGGTCTATAGTAAACTATTTTCTTAGTTTTTTCAACAGAAATAAATTTGTATTGCTTAAAGGGACAAGATACTCAAATGTAGAAATTAATCACATATAAATGATGCAGCATGTATGTAAAAAGGCCACTAGAAAATCACAAACATCTCTTTGTAAAAATGATTTTACCTCTAAACTTTGTTAGGTGCCACACCCATTGAAAAGGGAGTTTAAGCATCCAATCAGGATGCTCGTCCCAGGACTTGTAAATGTATGTGCATAAGCCACGTTCAGGCACAGGCACTTTAATTCACTCCTCAGCACAATGTTATCTGTATGGCACACATGAACAAGCACTATCTAGTTGTTGTGCACACTTTAAAAATCACTAAGATAAGGGACAGCCTGCTGGGGTTCAGAAACAGGCAAACTTAGAGGTTATAAAGTTTATTAATATAATAATGTTGCTTATGCAAAGCTGGAGAATGGGTAATAAAGGTGTTATTTATCTTTTTAAACAATACCAAAATTAAGTAGACTGTCCCTTTAAGAAGTAGGGGGTCTCTCACAAGTTCATACATCCAATTAACAAGCCCTGCTTCACCACAGTTGGCTTCGCAAGAGCAAGGGGCTGCGCTGTACAAGCACTTGCTTGTGTAATATTAAATCTGAGCACCAGGGGGTCGATCCGATATAAAGCGTCGCCCGCAAAAGCCGGCGACGCCAATATTTGCGCGGATTTGGTATCACATATACGGCGTAACCTAGAAGTTACGCGCGTATATTTCTGCCGTCGCCCGCAGTTTTTTGGGCCATAGGCAGGTATACCAAACCCGCGCAGTTTGGTATCCAATATGCAGCGTAAGGACTTACGTGGCGAAAATGGAGAAAACTTACTCCATTTTCACCTCGCCACAAAAAGCAGCCGTAAGAAGCCTTACGCTGACTATTGGAGCCCCGTAACTCCCTAAACTAACTAGAAAATAAACCTAACACCTAACGCATGCGCAATGTCTATCTCCCTGTCAACCGCGATCTGCTAAAATAAACCTAACACCTAACGCATGCGCAATGTCTATCTACCTGTCAACCGCGATCCCCCCCGAAATCCCTAATAAAGTTATTACCCCCTAAACCGCCGCTCCCGGACCCCGCCGCCATCTACATAAACTAACCCCCTACTGTGAGCCTCTAAAACCGCCGCCATCTACCTTATCTATCCCCTAATCTGACCCCTTACACCGCCGCCACCTATATAAAAATGATTAACCCCTAATGTAAGCCCCTTACACCGCTGCCATCTCTATTAAAATGATTAACCCCTAATTTAATCTACCTACCCCGCCGCCAGCTATATTATCTATATTAACCCTAAGTATATTATAGTTAATATAGGTATTACATTATATATATTAACTATATTAACCCTAATTATATTAGGGTTAATATAGTTAATATAGTTACTATAGTATTTATATTAACTATATTAACTCTATCTAACCCTAACTAAATTTATATTAAATTAATCTAATTCATTTATAAACTAAAATATTCCTATTTAAATCTAAATACTTACCTATAAAATAAACCATAAGATAGCTACAATATAATTAATAATTACATTGTAGCTATGTTAGGGTTAATATTTATTTTACAGGTAAATTGTTAATTATTTTAACTAGGTATAATAGATATTAAATAGTTATTAACTATTTAATATCTACCTAGTTAAAATAATTACCCAATTACCTGTAAAATAAATCCTAACCTAAGTTACAAATACACCTACACTATCAATAAATTTAATAAACTACTAACATCTATCTAAAAATACAATTAAATTAACTAAACTAAATTACAAAAAAAAAAAACACTAAATTACAAAAAATAAAAAAAAGATTACAAGATATTTAAGCTAATTACACCTATTCTAAGCCCCCTAATAAAATAATAAACCCCCAAAATAAAAAAAATTCCCTGCCCTATTCTAAATTCAACAAATTTCAAAGCTCTTTACCTTACCAGCCCTTAAAAGGGCCTTTTGTGGGGCATGCCCCAAATAATTCAGCTCTTTTGCATACAAGAAATACAATACCCCCCCCCCATTACAACCCACCACCCACATACCCCTATTCTAAACCCACCCAAACCCCCCTTAAAAAAGCCTAACACTACCCCCCTGAAGATCTCCCTACCTTGTCTTCACCACACCGGGCCGAACTCCTGATCCGATCCGGGCGATGTCTTCCTCCAAGCGGCAAAGAAGAATTCTTCCTCCGGCGATGTCTTCCTCCAAGCGGCAAAGAAGAATTCTTCCTCCGGCGATGTCTTCCTCCAAGCGGCAAAGAAGAATTCTTCCTCCGGCGACGTCTTCCTCCAAGCGGCAGCAAAGTCTTCATTCTTCCGGCGGCATCTTCAATCTTCTTTCTTCGCTCCGCCGCCGCGGAGCATCCATCCCGGCCGACTGCTGAACTTGGAATGATGTACCTTTAAATGACGTCATCCAAGATGGCGTCCGCCGAATTCCGATTGGCTGATAGGATTCTATCAGCCAATCGGAATTAAGTTAAAAAAATCTGATTGGCTGATTGAATCAGCCAATCAGATTCAAGTTCAATCCGATTGGCTGATCCAATCAGCCAATCAGATTGAGCTCGCATTCTATTGGCTGTTCCGATCAGCCAATAGAATGCGAGCTCAATCTGATTGGCTGATTGGATCAGCCAATCGGATTGAACTTGAATCTGATTGGCTGATTCAATCAGCCAATCAGATTTTTTTAACTTAATTCCGATTGGCTGATAGAATCCTATCAGCCAATCGGAATTCGGCGGACGCCATCTTGGATGACGTCATTTAAAGGTACATCATTCCAAGTTCAGCAGTCGGCCGGGATGGATGCTCCGCGGCGGCGGAGCGAAGAAAGAAGATTGAAGATGCCGCCGGAAAAATGAAGACTTTGCTGCCGCTTGGAGGAAGACGTCGCCGGAGGAAGAATTCTTCTTTGCCGCTTGGAGGAAGACATCGCCCGGATCGGATCAGGAGTTCGGCCCGGTGTGGTGAAGACAAGGTAGGGAGATCTTCAGGGGGGTAGTGTTAGGCTTTTTTAAGGGGGGTTTGGGTGGGTTTAGAATAGGGGTATGTGGGTGGTGGGTTGTAATGGGGGGGGTATTGTATTTCTTGTATGCAAAAGAGCTGAATTCTTTGGGGCATGCCCCACAAAAGGCCCTTTTAAGGGCTGGTAAGGTAAAGAGCTTTGAAATTTGTTGAATTTAGAATAGGGCAGGGAATTTTTTTTATTTTGGGGGTTTATTATTTTATTAGGGGGCTTAGAATAGGTGTAATTAGCTTAAATATCTTGTAATCTTTTTTTTATTTTTTGTAATTTAGTGTTTGTTTTTTTTTGTAATTTAGTTTAGTTAATTTAATTGTATTTTTAGATAGATGTTTGTAGTTTATTTAATTTATTGATAGTGTAGGTGTATTTGTAACTTAGGTTAGGATTTATTTTACAGGCAATTGGGTAATTATTTTAACTAGGTAGATATTAAATAGTTAATAACTATTTAATATCTATTATACCTAGTTAAAATAATTAACAATTTACCTGTAAAATAAATATTAACCCTAACATAGCTACAATGTAATTATTAATTATATTGTAGCTATCTTAGGGTTTATTTTATAGGTAAGTATTTAGATTTAAATAGGAACATTTTAGTTTATAAATGAATTAGATTAATTTAATATAAATTTAGTTAGGGTTAGATAGAGTTAATATAGTTAATATAAATACTATAGTAACTATATTAACTATATTAACCCTAATATAATTAGGGTTAATATAGTTAATATATATAATGTAATACCTATATTAACTATAATATACTTAGGGTTAATATAGATAATATAGCTGGCGGCGGGGTAGGTAGATTAAATTAGGGGTTAATCATTTTAATAGAGATGGCGGCGGTGTAAGGGGCTTACATTAGGGGTTAATAATTTTAATATAGATGGCGGCGGTGTTAGGGGCTCACTTTAGGGGGTTCTAGATATAATATAGCTGGCGGCGGGGTACGGGAGCGGCGGTTTAGGGGTTAATAACTTTATTAGGTTGCGGCGGGGTAAAGGAGCGGCGGTTTAGGGGTTAATAGCATTTTTATTGTTAGGCTAGTGAGGGGGGATAGCGGATAGAGGGTTAGACAGTGCGGGCTATGTTAGGGAGGCGTGTTAGACTTGTCGGGCTATGTTAGGGAGGCGTGTTAGACAGTGCGGGTGTTTTAGACTTTAGTCAGGTTTTATAGGCGCCGGCAGATTCTAACGTGGCACAAGTCACTGGCGACGCCAGAAATTTGTACTTGCGCAGATTTCTGGACATCGCTGGTTTGTCAGACTTACGGCACGTTAGCATCTGACGGCGACTTATATGGGATGGCTCGAGTTGCGAGCTGAAACTGCGGGCGACGCCGGTTCCCTCGCTTGCGCCGCAAACTGCGATCGATATCGGATCGCGCCCCAGATGCCTTGCAAATTCCAGAAGTGCGTGCACAAGTTCACCGGCTTAATACATCATTTTCATGATTCCATATCAGTACAGCTTTGAGCTTTACTCATCAGCCAATGAGCGAAATGGTTATTTCAATATACATTTAGCAGCTTTTACTTAATCTTTTTCAATGCAAAAAAAAATAAAAAATGATAGATTTGTAATGGCTGCTTCTTCATTTCCATGATATAAAAACATTTGGATTTTGTTTTAATAGCTTAGATTTTTTTCCTGGATAGACGAAAAACTAAAATAAGAAACATCAAAAACATACTTCCTAATATCCAAAATATTAGTTTCAGATACATATACACTAGCCATTTCACTTCAAATAACATGTTAACGTATTTCCCTATAGAAGTCAATGAAATAAAAATGTGGAAAAAATGTTACACTCTACTCGCATGCAAATACAATTCTCAGGTGCACTAAGCCAACATGAAAACCTTAATATTTCACATTCCAATGTTCTTCACATAGAATAATATGTGCTTTTATCCATAAATACATATTTCTACATATATCTGAAGGTATTTTGGCAAAAAAATAAATAAATAAATATTAATAATAATAATAATAATAATAATAATAATAATAATAATAATAATAATATATATATATATATATATATATATATGCACAACAAGTAGAATGTAGAATGTCAAAGAACAAGTCCTGACAAGCCCTAATAGCGCTATTGGGGAGTGCAGACAAGATATATATATATATATATATATATATATATATACACATACAGCACCATATATAAGCAAAAAGACACGCCGCTATATCCCTAGGGTCAGAGGGGATCCTCCAATCCCTCTATAGTGAAAATACAGAACAACAAGAGCAGGGAAAGCGCTAATGATCTTAATACAAAGAGAATATTTGTATATATATATATATATACACACATAACTATTATATCCAGACAGAAATAAGTACTAATATGATGCACAGTTCATAATGTTAATTCCCAAACAGACTATCTTCTCACACCCAGCTGGATGTACACTTACTTGAAGAAATTTCAATCTCTATGAGGTAAGTTATATGCATCGATCATTACATAAATACATATGTAAACACACACACACATATATATATATATATATACACATACACACACATTACACATGTATGCGTCTGTATCTCTATGTTAAAGCCCTTTGCATGCATTTTTTTTTTCTAACATCTGAGACTTCATATCTTTGAGCCTTTATAACTTTTGCATGCAATTTTTTTTAACAACTTTTATTAGATGTTGTTATAATAAGTCTAGCTGTATTTTGTAATGTATTTTTGATGTGTTTTCTGACAGGCGGTAATAATTCTAGCGTAAATCATGATTGCACTCAATCGATCATGTTTACTTTCAACTTTTAATACAAGGGTGAAAACCTGAAACAGCCGCAATCAACCCCTTATCGCTTGCGCATAACTGTTAAAGGGACACTAAGCCCAAATTTTTTCTTTAATGATTAAGATAGAGCATGCAATTTTACACAACTATCTATTTTACTCCTATTATGAATTTTTCTTCGTTCTCTTGCTATCTTTATTTAAAAAGCAGGAATGTAAAGCTTAAGAGCCTGCCCATTTTTAGTTGAGAAACTGGGTTATGCTTGCTTATTGGTTTCCTAAATGTAGCCACCAATAAGCAAGCTCTATCTAGGTTGCTGAACCTAAAATGGGCTGGCTCCTAAGCTTTAAATTCCTGCTTTTTAAATAAAGATAGCAAGAGAATGAAGAAAAAGTGATGGGCGAAAATTAGAAAGTTGCTTAAAATTGCATGCTCTATCTGAATCATTAAAGAAAAAAAATGTGGGTTTAGTATCTCTTTAACGCACGACTTGTAATCTGGCCCAATGTGTACAAAAATACACACAAATGTGTGTAAAAAATAAATGTAGATACTTTTAGATATGTGTAGAGATTTTAAATGTTATAACTATCTAACAGATAGATTACGAGTTTGGCGTTATGAGTGAAAAAGCAGTATTATGCTTCATAACGCTGCTTTTTCCCTAACGCCGCTATTACGAGTCTTGTAGGTATAGGTGTACCGCACACCTTTTTGGCCGTCACGCAACGTCAGTAACGCACTTTTAAAAAAGTCCTTTTTCAATGGGACTCCCATAGCGCCGGTATTACGAGTTTGCCTAGGAGGCCAAAAAGTGAGCGGTACCCTCTATACTGACAAGATCCGTACCACCATCTAAAAGTCAGTAGTTATGAGTTTTACGTTACAAAGCTGCACCATAAAACTCATAACTAAAGTACACTAACACCCATAAACTACCTATTAACTCCTAAATCGAGGCCCTCCCGCATCGCAAACACTAAAATAAAATTATTAACCCCTAATCTGCTGCTCCGGACATCGCTGCCACTAAAAAAAAATATTAACCCCTATTCCGCCGCTCCAAGATATCGTTGCCACTATAATAAACCTATTAACCCCTAAACCGCCACTATCCCACATCGCAAACTATTGAATTATTATTAATTATTACCTAAATAATTCCTATTTAAAACTAAATACACACTTACCTATAAAAAAAAATCTAAGATAGCTACAATATAACTAATAGTTATATTGTAGCTATCTTAGGTTTTATTTTTATTTAACAGGTAAGTTTGTAGAATTGTTAGTAAATAGTTATTAACTATTTGCTAGCTACCTAGTTAAAATAAATACAAAGTTACCTGTGAAATAAAACCTAACCTGCCTTACACTAAAACCTAACATTACAATAAAATGAAATAAATGAAATTAATAAAATACAATTTACTAAATTACAAAAAACCCCACTAAATTACAAAAAAAAATATGAAATTATCAAAAATAAAAATGAATTACTCCTAATCTAATAGCCCTATCAAAATAAAAAAAAAACTAGCCTACATTAAACTGTCAAAGGCTCTTAAAAGGGCTTTTACGGGGCATTGCCCCAAAGAAATCAGCTCTTTTACCTGTAAAAAAAATGTAAACACCCCCCAACAGTAAAACCCACCACCCACCCAACCAAACCCCCCCAAATAAAAACCTATCTAAATAAACCTAAGCTAAACATTGCCCTAAAAAGGGCATTTGGATGGGCATTGTCCTTAAAAGGGCATTTAGCCCCACCCAAAAAACCCTTAAAAAAACTTAACACTAACCCCCGACAATCCACTTACAGTTATCGAAGTCCAGACATCCATCCTCATCCAGCCAGCAAAGTCCTCATCCAAGCGGCAAGAAGTCTTCATCCACGAGGCCTCTTTGATCTTCATCCACCTGGCGAAGTCCTCATCCAAGCGGAAAGAAGTCTTCATCCAGGCGGCATCTTCTATCCTCATCCATCCGGCGCGAAGCGGGTCCATCTTCAAGACATCCGGCGCGGAGCATCCTCTTCTTATGGTTGTCGATGATGGTATCCCTTACATTCCTATTGGCTTAAAGATTTCTATCAGCTAATAGGAATAAAAGTGGAAAATCCTATTGGCTGTTGCAATTAGCCAATAGGATTGAACTTTCCTCCTATCGGCTGTTAATATTTAGTTAATTGTAAGGTTTATTATGATTTATTTTAATTATATTTAAGTTAGGGGTGTTAGATTTAGGGTTAGATTTAGGCTTAGTGGCGGCGACATTGGGGGCGGCAGATTAGTGGTTAATAACTAATGTAGGTGGTAGCAATGTTAAGGGCAGCAGATTAGGGGTTAATAACTATATATAGGTGGTGGCGATGTTAGGGGCAGCAGATTAAGGGTTAATAACTAGTGTAGGTGGTGGCGATGTTAGAAGCAGCAGATTAGGGGTTAATAACTGTATGTAGGCGACAGCGATATCGTGGGCGGCAGATTAGGGGTTGATAACTAATGTAGGTGGCGGCGATGTTAAAGGCAGCAGATTAGGGGTGTTTAGACGTGGGTTTTATGTTAGGGTGTTAGGTTTAAACGTAACTTTTTCTTTTCCCCATAGACATCAATGGGGCTGCGTTACGGAGCTTTTGTTTCCATGATCACAGGTGTTAGGCTTTTTTTTTGCCGGCTCTCCCCATTGATGTCTATGGGGAAATTGTGCACAAGCACGTCAAAGCAGCGCTTGATTTTGGTGCGCTATAGAGCTCAACACAACCATATCGCCCGCACAAGCCTGCTTTTTTAAAACTTGTAATAGCAGCACTATAGGGAGGTGAAATAACGCCGCTTTTGTGGCGGTTGTTAATTTCCCTATAGCGCTCAAAACTCGTAATCTAGCTGTAAGATAGAAGTGCTTATATGACTTTGATTTTGCTTTATTTTTTAGATATGTATGTTAAAATATTTCTAAATGCGGTCTAGCAATGTTATTAATAAACCATGGCAGAATAAAAAAAAAAATAACAATTCACTGGAGATAAATGTTAGTGAAGACCATGAATAGTCAAACTCATGAAGCGTGATGTGATTGAGCTAACTGCCAGGGAAAGTAGGGTCCCTGTGAGATGGACGAGATCTCAGTTTAATGAATGCCTAAGTATATAAGCAATATACTGATCATTTGTTTTTACATCAGGCTATCAAAGCTACTGATTATTCAAATAAAAGTATTATATGACATACACAGCTATTACACAATGATCATTATTTTAATAATTCTAGGATTTTTTTATTTAATTTTTTTGCTTCTGAAAGCCATTTATTTGCTTTTTTTTTCTTTTCAAATCAGTAATAATAAAATTATCATTATCATAACTATAAATAATATGTATGAGCAGTGATACAACTGTACCCACAAGCCCTAGCAACAATACTAACATTTGTAAAAAGGGAAAAAAAATTACAAACCTGAAATTCCCAAACAAATTATTTTTTACAATGTACTCGTCTCAGCCTCAAAATTAAAAAAAAAAAACTTACAACAAGGCCCTGTTCCATCTTAGAAAATAAATATCAGTAAAGTCTACAGAATTTTCAGGGTGGGGGCACTTTCAGGAGACCTGCTTGTATTTTGTAGGTGAAGCATGGCATGTGTGCCTTGGCGGGGATAAGGGCTAGCATGCAGTGGGTGGAACTAGGGGGAACTGGGGAGGGCCTAGACAGAGTGGTGGGGGGAAAGCAAGGAATTGTCACTATTGGAAGTACATAGGGGTCAGCCATTATGCTGGGGGAAGTGACCCTCCCCCGGTGGTGCCACTGGATAATTTTGGAATAAACAGTCTTCTCTAAACACTCGGGTAGTTATCTGATTTACTCTTTTTAGGGGATCAGTGAAAATTTATCACCGCTTTAGGAAGTGGGTGTAGTTTAAGCGCTTTTACCAAATTTTCCTGACTTAATCAACAGTACCTTTAAACGTATATAGATTTATTATCACATGATGTTTGGTTTGTTAAACTAAACATTTTCTACATTGCACTGGATAAAACATCTAAGGATACTTCTCCAATGAATTAGAATGTAAAGTATATATGTATAAATATTTTATTTTATTTGTCATGTTTCTTCTAGTTTCTTCTAGTGCTAAAGATTTTGGACTTTGTGGCTCCTTAATAGTTTATTAAAAAAAAAAGTTGCGATATCCGTTCTGTTAAAAACAGAATTTATGTTTACCTGATAAATTGCTTTCTCCAACGGTGTGTCCGGTCCACGGCGTCATCCTTACTTGTGGGATATTCTCTTCCCCAACAGGAAATGGCAAAGAGCCAGCAAAGCTGGTCACATGATCCCTCCTAGGCTCCGCCTACCCCAGTCATTCGACCGACGTTAAGGAGGAATATTTGCATAGGAGAAACCATATGATACCGTGGTGACTGTAGTTAAAGAAAAAAAAATTATCAGACCTGATTAAAAAACCAGGGCGGGCCGTGGACCGGACACACCGTTGGAGAAAGCAATTTATCAGGTAAACATAAATTCTGTTTTCTCCAACATAGGTGTGTCCGGTCCACGGCGTCATCCTTACTTGTGGGAACCAATACCAAAGCTTTAGGACACGGATGAAGGGAGGGAGCAAATCAGGTCACCTAAATGGAAGGCACCACGGCTTGCAAAACCTTTCTCCCAAAAATAGCCTCAGAAGAAGCAAAAGTATCGAACTTGTAAAATTTGGTAAAAGTGTGCAGTGAAGACCAAGTCGCTGCCCTACATATCTGATCAACAGAAGCCTCGTTCTTGAAGGCCCATGTGGAAGCCACAGCCCTAGTGGAAGGAGCTGTGATCCTTTCAGGAGGCTGCCGTCCGGCAGTCTCGTAAGCCAATCTGATGATGCTTTTAATCCAAAAAGAGAGAGAGGTAGAAGTTGCTTTTTGACCTCTCCTTTTACCAGAATAAACAACAAACAAGGAAGATGTTTGTCTAAAATCCTTTGTAGCATCTAAATAGAATTTTAGAGCGCGAACAACATCCAAATTGTGCAACAAACGTTCCTTCTTCGAAACTGGTTTCGGACACAGAGAAGGCACGACTATCTCCTGGTTAATGTTTTTGTTAGAAACAACTTTTGGAAGAAAACCAGGTTAGTACGTAAAACCACCTTATCTGCATGGAACACCAGATAAGGAGGAGAACACTGCAGAGCAGATAATTCTGAAACTCTTCTGGCAGAAGAAATTGCAACCAAAAACAAAACTTTCCAAGATAATAACTTAATATCAACGGAATGTAAGGGTTCAAACGGAACCCCCTGAAGAACTGAAAGAACTAAGTTGAGACTCCAAGGAGGAGTCAAAGGTTTGTAAACAGGCTTGATTCTAACCAGAGCCTGAACAAAGGCTTGAACATCTGGCACAGCTGCCAGCTTTTTGTGAAGTAACACAGACAAGGCAGAAATCTGTCCCATCAAGGAACTTGCAGATAATCCTTTTTCCAATCCTTCTCGAAGAAAGGATAGACTCTTAGGAATCTTAACCTTGTCCCAAGGGAATCCTTTAGATTCACACCAACAGATATATTTTTTCCAAATTTTGTGGTAAATTTTTCTAGTTACAGGCTTTCTGGCCTGAACAAGAGTATCAATAACAGAATCTGAGAACCCTCGCTTTGATAAGATCAAGCGTTCAATCTCCAAGCAGTCAGCTGGAGTGGGACCAGATTCGGATGTTCGAACGGACCTTGAACAAGAAGGTCTCGTCTCAAAGGTAGCTTCCATGGTGGAGCCGATGACATATTCACCAGATCTGCATACCAAGTCCTGCGTGGCCACGCAGGAGCTATCAAGATCACCGACGCCCTCTCCTGATTGATCCTGGCTACCAGCCTGGGGATGAGAGGAAACGGCGGGAATACATAGGCTAGTTTGAAGGTCCAAGGTGCTACTAGTGCATCTACTAGAGTCGCCTTGGGATTCCTGGATCTGGACCCGTAGCAAGGAACCTTGAAGTTCTGACGAGAGGCCATCAGATCCATGTCTGGAATGCCCCACAGTTGAGTGATTTGGGCAAAGATTTCCGGATGGAGTTCCCACTCCCCCGGATGCAATGTCTGACGACTCAGAAAATCCGCTTCCCAATTTTCCACTCCTGGGATGTGGATTGCAGACAGGTGGCAGGAGCGAGTCTCCGCCCATTGAATGATTCTGGTCACTTCTTCCATCGCCAGGGAACTCCTTGTTCCCCCCTGATGGTTGATGTACGCAACAGTCGTCATGTTGTCTGATTGAAACCGTATGAACTTGGCCCTCGCTAGCTGAGGCCAAGCCTTGAGAGCATTGAATATCGCTCTCAGTTCCAGAATATTTATCGGTAGAAGAGATTCTTCCCGAGACCAAAGACCCTGAGCTTTCAGGGATCCCCAGACCGCGCCCCAGCCCATCAGACTGGCGTCGGTCGTGACAATGACCCACTCTGGTCTGCGGGAGGTCACCCCTTGTGACAGGTTGTCCAGGGACAGCCACCAACGGAGTGAGTCTCTGGTCCTCTGATTTACTTGTATCTTCGGAGACAAGTCTGTATAGTCCCCATTCCACTGACTGAGCATACACAGTTGTAATGGTCTTAGATGAATGCGCGCAAAAGGAACTATGTCCATTGCCGCTACCATCAAACCTATCACTTCCATGCACTGCGCTATGGAAGGAAGAGGAACGGAATGAAGTATCCGACAAGAGTTTAGAAGTTTTGTTTTTCTGGTCTCTGTCAGAAAAATCCTCATTTCTAAGGAGTCTATTATTGTTCCCAAGAAGGGAACTCCTGTCGACGGAGATAGAGAACTCTTTTCCACGTTCACTTTCCATCCGTGAGATCTGAGAAAGGCCAGGACTATGTCCGTGTGAGCCTTTGCTTGAGGAAGGGACGACGCTTGAATCAGAATGTCGTCCAAGTAAGGTACTACAGCAATGCCCCTTGGTCTTGGCACCGCCAGAAGGGACCCTAGTACCTTTGAGAAAATCCTTGGAGCAGTGGCTAATCCGAAAGGAAGCGCCACGAACTGGTAATGCTTGTCCAGGAATGCGAACCTTAGGAACCGATGATGTTCCTTGTGGACAGGAATATGTAGATACGCATCCTTTAAATCCACCGTGGTCAAGAATTGACCTTCCTGGATGGAAGGATTGTTCGAATGGTTTCCATTTTGGACGATGGAACCTTGAGAAACTTGTTTAGGATCTTGAGATCTAAGATTGGTCTGAACGTTCCCTCTTTTTTTGGGAACTACGAACAGATTGGAGTAGAACCCCATCCCTCGTTCTCTTTCTCTTGCCCAAGCCTGAGTGAAGAGAGAGAGTCTGCCCCCCACCAAATCCGGTCCCGGATCGGGGGCCCGCATCTCATGCTGTCTTGGGAGCAGTGGCAGGTTTCTTGGCCTGCTTTCCTTTGTTCCAGCCTTGCATAGGTCTCCAGGCTGGATTGGCTTGAGAAGTATTACCCTCCTGCTTAGAGGACGTAGCACTTGGGGCTGGTCCGTTTCTGCGAAAGGGACGAAAATTAGGTTTATTTTTGGCCTTGAAAAACCTATCCTGAGGAAGGGCGTGGCCCTTGCCCCCAGTGATATCAGAGATAATCTCTTTCAAGTCAGGGCCAAACAGTGTTTTCCCCTTGAAAGGAATGTCAAGCAATTTGTTCTTGGAAGACGCATCCGCTGACCAAGATTTTAACCAAAGCGCTCTGCGCGCCACAATAGCAAACCCAGAATTTTTCGCCGCTAACCTAGCCAATTGCAAGGTGGCGTCTAGGGTGAAAGAATTAGCCAATTTAAGAGCACGAATTCTGTCCATAATCTCCTCATAAGAAGAAGAATTACTAATAATCGCCTTTTCTAGCTCATCGAACCAGAAACACGCGGCTGTAGTGACAGGGACAATGCATGCAATTGGTTGTAGAAGGTAACCTTGCTGAACAAACATCTTTTTTAGCAAACCTTCTAATTTTTTATCCATAGGATCTTGGAAAGCACAACTATCTTCTATGGGTATAGTGGCGCGCTTGTTTAGAGTAGAAACCGCCCCCTCGACCTTGGGGACTGTCTGCCATAAGTCCTTTCTGGGGTCGACTATAGGAAACAATTTTTTAAATATGGGGGGAGGTACGAAAGGTATACCGGGCCTGTCCCATTCTTTATTAACAATGTACGCCACCCGCTTGGATATAGGAAAAGCTTTGGGGGGCCCCGGGGCCTCTAGGAACTTGTCCATTTTACATAGTGTTTCTGGAATGACCAGATAATCACAATCATCCAAATTGGATAACACCTCCTTAAGCAGAGCGCGGAGATGTTCCAACTTAAATTTAAAAGTAATCACATCAGGTTCAGCTTGTTGAGAAATTTTTCCTGAATCTGAAATTTCTCCCTCAGACAAAACCTCCCTGGCCCCCTCAGACTGGTGTAGGGGCCCTTCAGAAACAATATCATCAGCGTCCTCATGCTCTTCAGTATTTTCTAAAACAGAGCAGTCGCGCTTTCGCTGATAAGTGGGCATATTGGCTAAAATGACTTTGATAGAATTATCCATTACAGCCGTTAATTGTTGCATAGTAAGGAGTATTGGCGCGCTAGATGTACTAGGGGCCTCCTGTATGGGCAAGACTGGTGTAGACGAAGGAGGGGATGATGCAGTACCATGCTTACTCCCCTCACTTGAGGAATCATCTTGGGCATCATTTTTACTAAATTTTTTATGACATAAATCACATCTATTTAAATGAGAAGGAACCTTGGCTTCCCCACAGTCAGAACACAATCTATCTGGTAGTTCAGACATGTTAAACAGGCATAAACTTGATAACAAAGCACAAAAAACGTTTTAAAATAAAACCGTTACTGTCACTTTAAATTTTAAACTGAACACACTTTATTACTGCAATTGCGAAAAAGTATGAAGGAATTGTTCAAAATTCACCAAAATTTCACCACAGTGTCTTAAAGCCTTAAAAGTATTGCACACCAAATTTGGAAGCTTTAACCCTTAAAATAACGGAACCGGAGCCGTTTTTATATTTAACCCCTTTACAGTCCCTGGAATCTGCTTTGCTGAGACCCAACCAAGCCCAAAGGGGAATACGATACCAAATGATGCCTTCAGAAAGACTTTTCTATGTATCAGAGCTCCACACACATGCAGCTGCATGCCATGCTGTTCTCAAAAACAAGTGCGCCATACCGGCGCGAAAATGAGGCTCTGACTATGATTAGGGAAAGCCCCTATAGAATAAAGTGTCTAAAACAGTGCCTGCCGATATTATTTTACAAAAAATACCCAGATTAAATGATTCCTCAAGGCTAAATATATGTAAATATGATCGATTTAGCCCAGAAAATGTCTACAGTCTTAATAAACCCTTGTGAAGCCCTTATTTACTGTCTGAATAAAAATGGCTTACCGGATCCCATAGGGAAAATGACAGCTTCCAGCATTACATCGTCTTGTTAGAATGTGTCATACCTCAAGCAGCAAAAGACTGCTCACTTTTCCCCCAACTGAAGTTAATTCCTCTCAACAGTCCTGTGTGGAACAGCCATGGATTTTAGTAACGGTTGCTAAAATCATTTTCCTCATACAAACAGAAATCTTCATCTCTTTTCTGTTTCAGAGTAAATAGTACATACCAGCACTATTTTAAAATAACAAACTCTTGATTGAATAATAAAAACTACAGTTAAACACTAAAAAACTCTAAGCCATCTCCGTGGAGATGTTGCCTGTACAACGGCAAAGAGAATGACTGGGGTAGGCGGAGCCTAGGAGGGATCATGTGACCAGCTTTGCTGGCTCTTTGCCATTTCCTGTTGGGGAAGAGAATATCCCACAAGTAAGGATGACGCCGTGGACCGGACACACCTATGTTGGAGAAAATGTTGTTAATTCTTTTTTCTTTCTAATCTCTGAAATTGGCACAGTTTACAGAACTATGGTGCTGATCTTGTGAGCATAGGCAGCCTCTGTCAGTCAATCGATAGCAGCTAGCATACATGATCAGACGAGCACAAATATGATTCATATCCATCAGAAGCCTGCAAGGCTATGAGATTGGAACTTTGCTCAGGCTCCAATGCCATTGTCTATATTTATTTATTTTTTAAAGAGAAGGAATATTGCAAAGTATTCTGCTAATGAGCAAAAGAATAGTTTGCACAAAATTGTACCTTATAATAAAAGCTTGAGATGGTTTATTATTTGTTCTCAACACCTTTTGATCTTGTCTACCTAGTCTACAAACACGTCAGCCATCACATCTTTATAATTAGATATATTAAAGGACCATTAAATGAAGTAGAATAGCATAATCAACAAATGCATAAGAAAAGACAATAAAATAACACATGGGAGTAGATTTAACAAGCAGCGGATGCTGCTATCTACCACCTGTACTTTCCGGCTCGCCAGAAATGTAAGGAAGCAGCGGTCTTAAAACCGCTGCTCCTTAACTCGTCCGCCACCTCTGAGGCAGCGGACAGCAATCAGCCTGATCGGGTCGATTGACACCCCTTCTTAATGCCAATTGGCCACGAATGTGCAGGGGGCTGCATTACACAAGCATTTCACAGGAAATGCTTGTGCAATGATAAATGCCAACAGCATATGCTTTCGGCATTTATCAATGTGCGGCGGACATGATCAGCTACAGGGGATCATGTCCGCTTGCACTATGACAAAATTGGCCCCATTGGGTAGATTTACTATATGTCGAGCAGACATGATTCGCTATAGCGTATCATGTCTGCTCGGCATCGCTAAATGCTGACCGCATACAGCATAAGAATGTTATCCATTTGCAAAAGCACTAGATGGCAGCACTATTTCCTGCCATGTAGTGATCCAGATGCCTACCTAGGTATCTCTTCAACACAGAATATCATGGGAACGAAGCAAATTTGATAACTGAAGTAAACTGGAAACTTTCTAAAAATAGTATGTTCTGTCTCAATCACAAAAGAACATTTTTGGGTTTCATATCCCTTTAAGACAGTGTTTTTCAACCAGTGTGCCGTGGCACATTAGTGTGCCGTGAGAGATCCTCAGGTGTGCCGCGGCAGACTGACAACAGTGTGACATTTTTTAAACTTTGCTTGTTTTTTACTCCCAGTGCAGGGGTAGTTTGTAGGAGGCATGGCATAACAGCACAATACATACAGTATGTGTGTGTGTTTGTGTGTATGTGTATATATATATGCTGTATTAGGCTACAATGTGTGATGTTTTTAAAATTTTGGGATGGTGGTGTGCCACAGGATTTTTTAATGTAAAAAAGTGTGCCACGGCAAAAAAAAGGTTAAAAATCACTGCTTTAAGATATGTGTACATTTAACTTGCAAAGGCATTCTCTCCAACAAACGATCACAAGAAAATTAAGTAAATTTGACAACTGTAAAATGGAAGCTTTTTTTATTAGTTAATTTCATACTCTATCTAAATCATAAACCTTTAATTTTGACTTTCATGTCCCTTTAAAGATAAACAAAACAAAAAAGAAGAGGAGCATACACTGTCTGCATTTAACATTGCACAGGCAGTTCACCAGAACTGCTTGTGCAATGCCGCCCCCTGAAGATTCGGGTGTTAATGAGCCTGATCGAATAGGATCGAGCTGATTGATGTCTGCCGTTTCACAGACAGCGAACCAATTATGGTGCAGCAGTCTTAAGACCACTGCTTCATAACTGCTGTTTCCGGCAAGCCTTAAGGCTCGCGCCACAACAGGGGCATCAACCTTTAACAGTTCCTTTAAAAAGGCACGGCAAAACACAATTGACAAAGCAGTGGCGACACGCATATCAGGCGTTCGCACTGAGGCTCTTCAGTTGAATTTAATTGCTTTCAGATTCTATTTTAGATTATCATATACAGTATATGAGGTGTTAATACGATTTAAGTGACAATCTGCATTTTTAGGAGCTACAGCATAGGGATACCCAGCTTTATTAAATAATTACCTAGGAATACTGTGAAAATTTAGATAGGCACAATAGAGTTATCCATAGGGATCTTTTGTACTCACAGTACACTAGACAATCAGGGTAGTCACCCATTTAGTGCTGATCTCAGAATTGTTCTATTTTGGTATAATATTCAATTAATTGATTAAATTGGGGGGGGGGGGGGGGGGTACTAGAGGGGATGGGATAGCGTTTTAGTATGTCTTTTTTAAAGGTTTTTTTTTTAAAGGGATATGAAACCCTATTTTTTTCTTTCATGATTTACTCCAATTACCAATTTTGCCATTGTTCTCTTTGTACATTTAACCAATAATCAACAAGATCTATCCAGGTGCAGAACCAAAAATAGGCCAGCTCCTAAGCGAACATTCCTGCTCTTTTAAATAAAAATACCAAGGGAAGAAAATTTGATAATAGGAGTAAATTAGAAAGTTGCTTAAAGGGACAGTCAACTCCAAAAAAAACTTTCATTTTTCAAATAGGGCATGTAATTTTAAACAACTTTCCCATTTACTTTTATCAACAATTTTGCTTTGTTCTCTTGGTATTCTAGTTGAAAGCAAACCTAGGGAGGCACATATGATAATTTCTAAGCCCTTGAAGGCCGCCTCTATTTTATTTACTTTTCACAGCAGGGGAGAGCAAGCTCATGTAGGCCATATAGATAGCATTGTGATCACGCCCGTGGCTAGTGGCAGACACTGCACTAATTGGCTAAAATGGAAGTCAATAGATAATAACTAAAAGTCATGTGATTAGGGGCGGTCAGAAGATGCTTAGATACCAGTTAGTCACAGAAGTAAAAAGTGTATTAATATAACAGTGTTGGTTTTGCAAAACTGGGGAATGGGTAATAAAGGGATTATCTATCTTTTTAAACAACAACAATTCTGGTGTTGACTGTCCCTTTAAAATTGAATGCTCTATCTGAATCACGAAAGAAAAAATGTGGGTTTCATATCCCTTTAAGTAACTATTAAAGGATACGTTTTAATCTCTATAGGCTTCCCCTTCCTTCCTATATACATACTGTACTGAATGTACCTAAAAATACACCTTTTCTCTTTTGATTTGCTTTTCTATTTTGCATTAGGCACTGCCCCTTTGTTATTTATAGGTTTATATCTGTGGGGATCTGTATAGTATATTTATCACCCATAATTCTAAACCTGGATTCAGACCCTTTTCTTTTCTTCCCCTTTAAATATAACGCCAATTTGTTTAGCAAAACAAAAACACATTTTAATAATGGATGCACTGATACACTTTTATTACAAGGCCAGTAAAGCCAAAATTAAAATGTTCATGAATCAGTGAGGGCATGTAATAAAAAAACAAAAATTTTTTTTACTATTGACTTGAGTTTAATGAGTTTTGTTCTTTTGATATATTTTGTTGAAGCGTAGTCCTAGGAGGCCAATAGGGGCTAAGGAGCATGCATTTGTCTTCAGGAGTATATGGCAGCAGTGCTTCAAATATGTACAACATTACTATAAACCCTAGACTGATAGGAACTTAGGAGAGTGCACATCTTTAGCATTATATGGCCGCAGTGTTTACAACTATGTATAATATTGCTATAAACATTGTTAAAGAGTAATCCCAGTTGAGCTTAGCAGTGTGCACTTGTCATTAGCCATCTGGTAGCAGTGTTGGCAACAAAGAATACCAAGAAAACTAAGAAAAAATAATAAAAGAAGAAGTAAATAGAGTAGTTTAAAATGGTTAACAAAACAATGAGATTCCTGTTAAAACACACACAAAAGTCCAAATAGAAAAGTGAATGTGTTAAGTGCACAAAAATAGGATATAAGTCCTGGAATCCTCCGTGTAGGGGTCCTTAAAAAAAAAAGGAAAAGCAAATAATATTGAAGTCCTGTTTAGGAACAATATAATGCAGAGGAATGGAGATGTACTCACACTCGCTAGAGCTATGACTTAGCTCTCAGTATAAAAGCCCATGTATAACCTTGTCTGTTAATCGAGGAGACAGGGGAGACATCCAACTGGTTAAAATAATGTTATTACACTAAGTAAAATCACTCGGGTATGATAGACTTTCTCAAGAACACAACCACATAAATATAACAGTTAACACCGATGCTTCAAGCGTGTGCTGTGCGGAATTCAGTTCTAAGAGTCAACACCCTCCCAGTGATGCAGGAGTCTTTACGGCCAATCGACTTCCAATGCACATTTTACTGGATAGCTTCTGGCTTTTTCAAGGATGACATTTTAGTCATAGAATCCTTTTATCTGTCAAGAAGAGTGTCCATTGGTTGTCACACGGACCTCCCATTTATTGACATGAACTGTCAGATGGGATCCCACATTTGTTTATCGTTATGGAAATGATATCCACAGAATTGTAAGCTTATAAAACATGGGCTAATAGCAATAAGGGGGTGATTTATTAAAGTGCGGATGGACATGATATTCTGGGGCCTATCTATCAAGCTCTGTATGGAGCTTGATGGCCCGTGTTTCTGGCAAGTCTTCAGACTCGCCAGAAACAGCAGTTATGAAGCAGCGGTCTAAAGACCGCTGCTCCATAACCCTGTCAGTCTGCTGTGAGCAGGCAGACAGGAATCGCCGCAATTCAACCCGATCGAGTACAATCGGGTTGATTGACACCTCCCTGCTGCGGCCGATTGGCCGCGAGTCAGCAGCGGGCGGCGTTGCACCAGCAGCACTTGTGAGCTTCTGGTGCAATGCTGAATACGGAGAGCGTATTGCTCTCTGCATTCAGCGAGGTCTTGCTCGGATCAGGTCCAATGTAGCGTATCATGTCTGCCGCACATTGATAATAGCCGCTGTCTGCATTTATCATTGCAAAAGCAGCTCTTGTGAACAGCCTCCGCAGCCTCAGAACAGGCAGACAAGTTATGGAGCAGCGATCTTTAGACCCCTGCTTCATAACTGCGGTTTCCGGTGAGACTAATTCATCCCCTTAACTCAACTTAACTTGAACTTCAAATGAGTAGTATATTTTTTTCTGACAATTTTAAAAGTTATGTCTATTTCCACTCTCCCTGTACCATGTGACAGCCATCAGCCAATAACAAATGCATACACGTACCATGTGACAGCCATCAGCTAATCACAAATGCATATACGTTTATTCTGATGACTAAAAAAGTTTAAATATAAAAAGAATGTGCACATTTTGTTAATGGAAGTAAATTGGAAAGTTGTTTAAAATTGCATGCTCTATCTGAATAATGAAAGTTTAATTTTGACTTGAGTGTCCCTTTAACAAAAAAACAGAATATATTATAACAACAGATTAAAATACAATACAATTTAAAAAAAAAATATTTTTAATTAAAATAGAAATTACGTTTTTGAATCGCTAATTTTAGCAGCTAAAAATATCTCTAGTCTAAGCACCTAAACTACTATGCTATATTGGATGTGGTCAGATTTAAGAAGTACAAATATATATAATTAAACAGAAAATTAAAATCCCAAAAATATATATAAAAAGTGCATATACAAAAACACACTTCATAGAAAATATATATACTCCCTAAATATAAATATATATATATATCAATTTCTATTTAATTTCTTGCAAATTTATTAAAAATGTATTAAAAAATGTGTCAGAAATTGGGGAATCGAACCTGCTTGAAAATAATCAAAGTTAAAGGTCCCATTTATAACAAATTTTAATAGTGACTACAAAACAGTAGAAAAAATAGTTAGAAAACATTGGCACCTGATAAAAGATTACCCAATTATAGGTGAAAAGATAACAGACAGACCAAATTTTATATACAGAAGGGCAAGAAATATGAAGAGCATATTAGCCCCCAGTGAATTCACTCAGAAAACCAAAAGAGATAGATTTAAAAGGCAGACAAATCATGATATTTTACCCATGTTATAGCTGTAAAGCATGCAAACACAGCAGTAAAATAAAGAAGATACACTCAGCAAGTAACAACTACAAACACAAGATTACCGACACTATAAGATGCAGTGACCAAGGTGTTAAATACACTATTTACTTCAATGTACATGTCAATTACAATATTTGGGGGAAACAAATAGATACCTCCGCACTCGTATTAGAGAGAACATCTATGGAATATAGAAAAAGGTGAACAAAAAACCCACTTATACGAACATTTCAGACAAGTACATAAAAGCAACATTAAAGATTTATCCTATTGGGGCATTAAAAAAAGTAAAAAACAATGGAGCGGAGTTAACTTTGAAAGATTATTGTTAAAGAAAGAAGCATAATTCATTTATAATACGGGAACTCTTTTTCCCAAGGGTCCAACTGGACCTAAGCCCCTTCATATTAGACTGAATATGCTTTTGTCATTGAGTTCAATTATGTCTAACCCAGATATTTGATCTGCAGCATGAGCAGGTTACAAAATTTGTTTTTCTGGGTCTTTGGGGGTGGGGGCGTAGGACAAGCACAATTTTTACACCAAAGAAAAAGGTGTTTAATTTCCTTTAAAATACTGTTATTTCATGTGAATGATAGAAAAGTACAGCTTCCCTTTAAATAGCTAACCATATTATTACCAAATTATAGGCTGAACAGAGAAGCAAATTTAAGTGATACAATATCAGCTGACAATTAGGGGCCCATTTATCAAAGGGCTTGCGGACCTGATCCGAAAATACAGTCACACGTGAAAACAACAGCATGAGAGAAGGGACAGGAAGATTGTAACAATAACCATCAATTAGCTAAAAAGAGGCAGAGCTGAAGGAATATAAAGCTTAAATTATACATTCAAGCAGCTACTATGTACATTATACGGTAATTATGATGATATGTGGTACAAAATTGTAGGAAATTGAAAAACAATCAAAAGCCACATAAAATAAGTAATTGGTTTATCATTCAAGGAGGTAACAATACAGAAACAGAAGAAAAGTGACTTCAGAAGCAGGAAGTTAAAAGAGACAGTAAATACTTTGTGATTAGAAGACACATCTGTTGTCTTGCTATAGAGTAACATATCAGACAAGTCTAAATATGTTTCAAACACATTAACATCTTGTTTGCTGCAATTGTTTTTAACATCCAAACTCCACCCACTATTGGCCTTATTTGGAGGAGTCAATCCAGGTTTAAGTCTGCAGATAACAAGGTTAGTTAGGGATAGAAAGGTCAAAAGTAAAGTGTGCATAAATGCCATTTAATTTTGAACAGAATTTTTTTTTTTCCAATACACTTCCAATACAATTCCTTTAGCAAAAATGCTCCTAGTTAAAATTGTTACTGTTTTACAATGGCATACGCACATATGCCATGAAGGCCCGTGCACCAGTATTAAAGCACTACACCTTGGGGTATTAAATATACTGCGCCGTTATATGCTAAACTGGCATACGTAGGACAAACTAGCGATCTTCTGAAATGTGCGCAAATACACATTTTAGTCGTCGCAAGTAACTTACGCCAGTATTTTGTCCACTGAAAGTGTCAATAAAGAGTAGTTTTATGCAAATTAGGCTAACACTCGTAAAAATGAACCGCGATTTCAAATATAAATGCGACACGTAATTACGCTATTCAAAATTCATATATAAACCCATGCGCAGCCGCCATTTTCTTCAGTGTGTTTGGATAGTTCTTTGAGCTACAGCACACTACACTGGAGTGGAGGATTAGTCAGAGTAGAGAGAGAGGCGCAAACAGAGGAGTTAGTTAGGTCGCATTGTTGTTTGATTAAGCTTGTACACATACACATATTTTTACATATTGCACACATTTTGCATACACACATATACAAATACACCACACTTTTTTTTCTAACACCTCACACATTTTATTTGAATTTCACAGTGTGATAGGCTGAGTGTTTGGTTGTGATTGTGTGTGATTGAACTGGGAGTGAGTGTGAGTGTGTGTAGTGTGATTTAGTGTGGGGATGGCAGGGAGAGGTAGGGCGGAGGGGAGGAGGGGAGAGGAGTGGCAGGGAGAGGAGTATTGTAGAGGACAGGAGGAGTAGTGGGGTCCCCATCAGAGAGTAAGTGTAGTGGGGAGATGCCCGAGAGCCCCAGAGACCAGGCACATCTAGGAGATGGACAGAGGGTGCACATGTGGACAGAAGGGGGGAGGAGGGAGAGGATAGGGAGGAACTCACACCAGGGACATCACAAGGAGCAAGCCAGGTGTCCATGGAGGATGAGAGGCTGAGATGTCCCAACTTCTCATTTGAGGAAAATCTTGCCCTAGTCCAGGCCATCATGGACAATTACAGTGCCCTCTTCGGGCAGGAGAAGGGCAAAGGCAGTGCCAAAAGGCGAAAAAGTGGCCCCGCAGAGGAGGACTGTTGAGGGCCTGAAAAAGCAGTGGAATGAATGAAAGAGGCGGGTCAAGGAAAAGATGGGGCAGGAAGCTATGCACAAGAGGGGAACAGGCGGTGGTCCATCCCTGGACATAGAGTATAACACCTGGCAGGAGATGATACGCAGGTCCCGGAGTATCACAGCAGTCCGTGGACTTCCAGGGGCCCATGACTCAGGGGCTGCAACCACAGCACATCATGCTGGTGAGTAACATCCCACACACCAGTATTATATGTATTTGAGATATAACATCCTTTAATATCACACATTCATGTACACATTGAGGAGCATGGTATTTGGCCTACTAACAAAAACATCTACAATTATATTTGACATTAATGCTACTTAACACAATGCAATCCATGATATGAGGTGGAATAGTGCAATACTAACATGTCTCAGAGTAACACAGGCCACAAGCCACATGTAGAGTTTTCAGTAAATGGACACTATAGCCATCACAATACGTTTAGCTCAATAAAGCAGGTTCTGTGCCTACATCAGGCTAAAGTAAACTGTGTGACCATAGTGTCACTTAAAGAACACATTTTTTCCATCATTGACATGTACACAAAACTATTGTATGAAACACATACCTGTATACTGCGCATATTAAAATCCCTCATAGAACAAATCACAATATGCACATGCATGTTATATAGTTTGACATGAGAATCAGTATAGGCCCTAGCATGTATCAATGTACATTGTATGCCCACATGGACATATATCTGACTGTACTAATCCCTCTCATCATTTGACTCCTCCACAGAACCTCCTGTCAAGAGGATACAAACAGGCATGCCGCCACCACCACCACCACTAGTCACAGGCATGCCGCCACCACCACCACCACCACCACCAGTCACAGGCATCGCACCAGCACCAGTCTTCAGGCAACCACATGAACAGTATGCTCCCAGGCATGAGCATGGTTGGATGGCTTCAGTTGCCATATGCCATATGACCCCTGGCAAGATTCCTGGCCAGAGGAATATTCTTCTTTTGACTTTGAGGGGGAGCCAAGACAGCCACAAAGGGTCCATGTATTTACCCCCCCGCCAACACAATCTCAGGGCAGTCATGGCTTTTACCCACAGACTATGTCACAAGAAGTGCCAACTGGACAGGCTGAGTGGTCACTCACTGGTCATCAGTGGGACTATCAATCAACCCTGAGAGCTTCACCATCCTCATCACTTGGGTGAGCTCCACCATCTGCAGATGAAAATATAGCTGAAAGTACTAAAGCACCAGCAGATGCAGCTGAACCTGCCCCACCAGAAACATCAGATGCAGCTGAACCTGCACCTCAAGCATCTAGAAGCCCTGCTGCTCAAGAGCCTGTGGATGCATTGTATTCTCCCCTGGGTGAGGAATACATTGCACTCCAGAGGAGGCTCATAACAAGCTCCGAGAGCAGACAAAGAGGCCAAGAGAGGTTCCACAGGAGCCAAGAGAGGTTCTTCAGGAGCCAAGAGAGGTTATGTAGCATAGAGCTGCAGAGGGACATGGCAGCATCATTAAGTGGAAGTGTTCAAAACCAGTCACAGATTATGCAAATTCTGTCTGATATGCAGATGCAGATGGACAAAAGATGGCGAGAACAAAATCAACTCTTGGGTGTGTTGGTTGAGCACTTTACACACCAGCAGGACACTGCCTCCAGCCTATCATCTGTGGTCAGCACACCAGCAGAAACATCAGAATCTTCTCAAACCAGGAGAACAAGGAAAACCACTAGTCACCTCAGCTCCCTCATCTAAGAAGCCAAAAAAGAAATAAATATTCTTATTGTTCACCATAAATCTTGTCCTCTGTTATTTACAATATAATTGTCATCCACATCCATGTGAGGTATGTTTTAGTACACTAATATTGTTAAAACATATAATAAGACCTGTGTGGAAATGGCAAAAAAAATAAGGTAATATTATCATGTTTATGACATATTCATGTTCTATAAACCACCACCACCACCAGGTGCATACTAAACTGCCACCAATTTAAAAAATAAAAAAGGGTGGTTCTCGTAGACTCTCACCATCATGAAAGAAATTAATTTATCAGGTAAGCATACATTTTGTTTTCTTTTATAAGGTGGAAAGTGTCCACTATCCATTATGCCTAGAATCTAATACCTAAGCTGCGGAGTACACAAGTAAATAGATGGTAAAAAGTTAAGGCAGGCACCTAATTACCAATCCCAGGACTGTAAGACTTTCCTGCAAAAGCTATCCCAAAAAAAAGGTGAGTAGAGAAGACCAAGCTGCTTCTATGAACTCTGCACATCAAAAGCGTCCCTTTAAAAAAAACTTACAAAGTAGACACTAACCTAGTAGTCTTCTGACCCATACGTGGACAAATTAAATGAACCAAAACCTTTAAAAAATCTTATCCTAAAAGAAAATAAGATAAGAAATCTCAAAGGAAAAGGCAAACAAACCTCAAACTCTGGTGAAAATATTATAAATGAAAACGCTCTTTTAAAGTAAACAGACTGAGTAAACCATTTGTAGGTTTAAAAGAAGAGTTTGTAAAGCTCTTAAAACCACTAAGGTTCTCAAGAAAAAGAAAATGTCTATTAGCCTTACTGTGACTATATCTATAATAAAGATCTGAATGTCAGAGATCTTACAAGAAAATAGCGGATAAGTCCTTGACTAAATATTTGGTAAGAATTAAAAAATATTGAGTCAGTGGAAAAAGCCAAATAGGAAGACTGGACATCAAATATAGGATTGCATAATCAAGCTGGAGCAATCAGATTACTGATAGAACCTGATATAGATAACAATGTGCTCTCTCCTGTGGAGTTGTGCCTGACACAGCACTAATTGGCTAAAATGCAAGTCAGTAGATTATAAACAAATAGCCATGTGATAAGGGGGCTGTCAGAAGAGGCTTAGATACAGGTAATCACAGTCGTAAAAAGTATATTAATATAACTATGTTGGTTGTTCAAAACTGGGGAATGGGTAATAAAAGGGATTATCTATCTTTTTAAGCAATACCATTTTCGGAGTAGATTGTTTACTAAATAGATACATAGTTAAAAGTGACACACAAAGGAATAAATGAAAAGCTAGATGAAATACCAAATAGCTACAGGAGCCATAGAAACTATGAATATGTATCCTTGGCTCTGGCAAAGCATTTGGAAAAGAGAGGTTTAAAAGAGACCAATAGGGCAAAATGTGAAATATGACATATTAACCAACAGGTAGAAAACCCCTTGAGGGAGAAACTTTTCCCCCAGATGAAGAAATTGTACACTGAAACAATCCGCCTAACAGAAATTTACTTATGGGCTGAAAAATGCAAAGTACACAGAGCAAGCCGAATTTAAGTTATTTCCTTAATTGATAAAGAAACTAGAGGTTCCCCTTCAAAAATCAAAATATATCACAGCAGTTTCATTATCTGAAATGAAAAAAAAAACAGACACAAGTGTCTCATTTGAGAAAAGGCCAAGTCTGAGAACAATGAAGATTGCACGAAATGTAAATATATTTATTGGTAACCTTGCCCCCTGGGGAAACTAACTCTTTTTTGCAGGCAAAGTAAGAAAATCAAAAAAGCACAAACAAAAAAACAGCATAAACTGTTTGTAAAATACAGCTAAAGAATGTCATAAAACAAAGGAGTTCCCAGAACTTATGCAAAAAGATTAGGAGCAATAGAAAGTTTCATGGGAAATCCACAACCAGAAAGCATCGTCTATAATGACAAGATTTAGGAACTGGTGGTGGTCCTTTAGTTTAGTATTATGAAGGAAAACTTAAAATCTATTGAGAATATAATTGCACCATTTCCAACTGCCTCTCTGCGATTTACTCTTGAAAGTCTTCACACTACCTCCAACTCAATCTGTCCAAAACTGAGCTGCTTCTTATTCCCCCCCCTCTTCAAGACATCCAACACCTGACATTTCTCTGACGGTTGGAGACTCTATTCTCAACACCTCACCACAGGTCCGCTGTCTTGGGGTCACACTAGACTCAGAGCTCATATTCAACCCACATATACAAGCACTTACCAAATCCTGCTGTTCACACCTACGCAACAGTTCCAGAATTTGTCCCTTCCTTACTCAAAAAAACTACAAAAATACTAAAACAACTACAAAAATACTTATTCATTCCCTCATTTTGTCACGCATTGATTATTGCAATCTACTCCTAAATGGCCTTTCAAAACACCTCCTCCCTCCAATCTATTATGAATGCTTCTGCTAGACTCATCCACCTAAGTTGACGATCTACATCAGCTGCTCCGCTCTGCCAGTCTCTACACTGGCTCCCCATACACTCCAGAATACAATTTAAAGTATTAGCCCTAACCTACAAAGCACTCAACAGTCTAACTCCCAACTATATTTCCTCTCTCATAGTAAAATATTCCCCATCCTGTCCTCTTTGATCAACCTCTGACCTATGTCTCTACACTCCGGTTATCTCTACGTCCCACTCCCGCATCCAAGACTTTGCACGTGTTGCTCCAGTCCTCTGGAACTCTCTACCCTGCTCCATTAGACTCCAACCTTGTATAGCTTCAGACGATCCTTGAAAACTCACCTATTCAGAGAGGCTTACCATCTCTCCTCCATCCCTCATCTGAACCAAACTAATACATGAACTGCCTGACTCACTGCTGCAACTACAACCGATGTAACAAGCTACCCCATCCTTATATCTTTGCACCCTAAAACTGTAGACTGTGAGCTCTCCGGAGCAGGGCCCTCTTCCTCCTGTATTAGATTTGTTTAGATTTGTTATGTTTTGTATTTTATAAAAAATCTTTGTTATTGTATACCCCTATCATTATACCCAGTGCTACAGAATTTGGCGGCGCTATACAAATAAATGATAATAATAATAATAGAAGTGACCAAACAGAATCATTCATAAAAGAAGGAACTCTGAGAAACCTGCCAAAGATTTGAAAAAGACCTTGAACTTATTCCAAAAACTGGAACCAGGTCAAGGACAGGGAGAAAAAGGGACTTATGTCTGTACAGGATCTTTAAAAAAAACAAAAAAAAAACAGAATAACCTTCACCAAAGGAAATATTGACCAAAAGCTCAGACTGTAACCATAAGCAATTATATTTAGAATCCAGAGAATCTGGACATACTGCGACCTGCCCCTTTCAGAAAGAAATAACTACCACCTACCATGAAGTTTAAGCTAGAAGAAAGCTGCTTAGACTGCTGGACTTTATTCCATACAACACTAAATTTTCAGGCATCTCTGTTATAATTTAGAGTTTGTGAAAAAAAAGGAAGAATTATGTTTCTAGATTTACAAAGGAATGCAAAAGGCTATTAAAATAAGTATTTTCCTTCAGACTTCAAGTCCTGAGGAAGTTCCTACATCCTCCAGACACAGTAGAAATAATGGTATGTAACAAAGGATAAATAAAGTCTTACCCAGAAAAAGCAGAGAAAAAGTCTACCATAAAGACCATGTCTGGTAACCATGAAATTAGCCAAAACTTTCCCAGGTGTACTGCAATGATCATATCTTAGGATAAATATGAATAATGACTGAAATGAAATTGCCAACAAATTTAACAGCAGCATATTCTGAAACTAGAACAAACAGATTTACTGTATATAATCAAAGAAAGAAACTGCTCTCTCTCCCCCCTCTTTTGCTCTCTCTCCACCCTCTTTTGTTCTCTTTCCCCCCTCTTTTGCTCTCTCTCCCCCCTCTTTTGCTCTCTATCCCCCCTCTTTTGCTCTCTTTCCACCCTCTTTTGCTCTCTCTCCTTCCTCTTTTGCTATCTTTCCCCCCTCTTTTGCTCTCTCTCCTCCCTCTTGTACTCTTGGCCACACCCACTCTAGCCAACCAGGCCCCCTTCAGCCATGCCCCATCATGCATGCATCCGGTCACGCCCCTTTGTCACACCCACATCACGGTGCTCCCGTCCGGCCACGCCCCCCACCACGGCTGCTTCCGCTCACACTCTCTGCTGCTCAAGGCCAGGTATGTTTGTCCTTGTGCAGTCTCTACTGCGCATCACTGCATCTGACAAACATACCTGGCCTTTTATTATATAGAATATATTCTATGGATTATTTTGAATTTTTTAAAGTACCGAAAATTATTTAATAGTATTTTTTTTAAATACATCTTAAAGGGACAGTTCACCCAAAAACTTTCTCCCCTTTAAATTATTCCCAATGATCCTTTTTACCTGCTAGAGTGTATTAAATTGGTTGCAAGTAGCTCCTTTACTCATATTTCAGCATTTGAAATAGCTGATTTAGCTTGTGGTTTCCCAACCTATACTGAAAGTTTTGATACTTGCGTATATGCTATTGACAAGCCTAAGTAAACACAGTCAGCAGAAGAGATTACACGCTCAGTGGGGGGCATGATAGTTAAGTAATACAATGATAATTTTCCATTGTTCTCTCTATGTATTGAGCTTTGGTGTTCCAGACAAATATAAGATAAGGAAGCAAGTCTGTGTACATGAAAGTGATAACATAATGAGATCTGATATTACCTGAAGCTCAACCCATTGTAATAGGCTGTTGTTTCAAAGCACAAAACCAGCTACTTCAGATACACAAATAAACCCGAAAATGCAATTTCTCAAATATTTTATACTCTGCAGTTGGTATAACAAGTCATTTAAAATACATTTATGGAAAAACAATTTTACAGTGTACTGTCCCTTTAAGATAAATACGTTTTCATGTGCACTAACACGACTCTGCATTAGAACTATATTGCAAAGCCCTAAGTACATTAGACACATTCCTATGTTCTTCACTTTCTTTTTTAAATTTTATTATTAAATTTAGATAATAAAAAGTATATTATTTTGTATGTGAAGAACATTGTAATGTAAAATATGCGTTTTCCGCATCAGGTTTTGTTATTTAGATTTCTTATATTATATATTTATTGTAATATTACATATAAAATATTTTTAAAAATACAAATTCATAAAAATGATTAAACATACCGTAAAAATTATAGATATATTCTAACTAGAATAGTTTACAGAATGTTTAATAATTTTTACAAATTGTTGTAATTTTTAATATTTTATATGTAATATTTCAATAGCGCGCCTTAATTACTAAATTTGATGCACACTAACCTGACCGCGTTAAAATACAAAATTGAAACCTGATGCGCAAAATGCATATTTTGAATTCCAATGTTCTTCAATTAAAAAATAATGTACTTTTTTATTATTAAATATATATATATATATATATATATATATATATATATATATTATTTATTGTTTATTTATAAAATATTTTACCAGGAAGGATACATTGAGATTTCTCTCGTTTTCAAGTATGCCCTGTGTCCACAAAACATTGCATTGATACAATAGGGTACAATAAAATACAAAAACAATATTAATACATAATATATGCAAAATATAACATAGAACAGGTAGGAAATATATAAATATATGTACACATGTATGATACAGTTTATTTAAAATACTTATATTTAAAGGGCCACTGTAAGTAAATATTTTCTATGCCTGTTACTAACTAACTACCCCAAATACGCTTTTTCTCAATAGCATTTCATTAACATATCTCTACCGTATATCAGAAATCTTGTCTGCAAATTTAATTGTTTTCCACACCCACACCGTGGGTATCCTTTGCTCTGTACCAATCCGTTTACAATACCTAGGTTCCAAAATGGCGCTTTAAACACAAAGTTATTGGTTTAAGTATTTTGAACACTCAGTGCTGAAAATAGTGGGCAGGATAACGTGACATCATCGTCGAATAAAAGATATAACTTTTAGAACGTTATGAAACTTCGTTTTGGAGAAAATATAGGTCAGTAGGTTTTAATTAATGTTTATTAACTTTAATATGTTAGTTGTTTAGCTTAAAAATTATAACAGAAAGTAATCCTTTAACTAAATATATATCTATATAGGAAAAGGATATATACAGATATACATAGAAATATGTACATGTTCTACTATATAAAGAGCATTGTAATGTGAAATATTAATATTTCATGCTGAATTTAGCACTCTTGAATGTACGCAGTCGGGTTAGCGTGTGGGTATGGGTGTTCTATTGAAGTACTACGCTTGGGAGTAGACTGTCCCTTTAATAACACTTGAGATATTCTATGGAAGGCTTTATTTTTATTCTGTGTACACTGTAAAACATCAATATTTGACAGCTTGATTTTTTTCCATCATTTTTTCTTCTTCATTTTGATGACAAATATAAAATTAAAACAATCATACATAAAAAAAGTAAAAATGTTTTTAACATATGTAACAAATTATTTTCAGTCATCCAAATGTGATTTTGTATGATAAATAATATAATGAAGCTGGCTGCATAGCTCATCTCCAGAGACTCAGGTGACAGGTCTCCGCTGCAAAAAAGTATTTGACACTTTTAGAAAACCAAACCCTTTCTTTTATCAGCCAGTGAACTGGAAAAACATTACTATGTGGTAACTGTCAAGTGTATGATGGTGTTTGACAGCAAGCAGATAAGAAGTCAGAACATAATAGATAACCAGTCAAAACAAAATAGAAAATAAAAAAAAGGTTAAAAGGAAAACAATCTTTCCCAAGTAACGTAGCACTCTCTGCACTTCTATATTTTTGCCATGTCACTTACTTAGTTTATCTATTTCTTTTTTATATATCTGCCATCATCCATGTGATATAAGTAATGTTACAATTCCTATTTTTCTTTATTAGTGGTGATTATTATTTTTTTATTTTTTTGAGACTGTAGCCTGTAAGAGAATTACAGTTTTATTGCTCTGTGGGTTTATTCTTTATATATTTTTTGCTTAACTGCTCAACAGGCTTTTTTTCCCCCTACAAAACGAGAGAATATTGCTTTCATATTAAGAACTAATCTTTCTTTTTCACAGTACATTGTTTTATTGATTTTCAAAATAATTTTCTCCAGTGTAATTTACTAATCTTAATGCATTGTACCTCATTTGTGTTGTGCTCTCAAACAAAGCCATGTTCAGACAAACTGTTCCTTTCTCAAGTGTAGAAAAATAATAGCTTTAACAGACTGTCAAGTATGAGATTTGCTTGGTTAAAGTTATTAATTAAACAGATTTTTTTTTACATGTAAGGTATGTGTGATTTTATGGACGCAGAGTGCGTACCGATGTTTTATTGAATTCCATAACATTAAATATATACAGTTTCCATTGACAAACGGAATATAAATTCAGACTATAATAATTTTTCAATAAAATGAACAGACATCATCAATGAGAAAACTTGCATGTATCCCTAGAGGGGAACTGTAAGATAGCATTTACGTATGATTAAAATGCTTCATACATCAATGCCTTTTGAAAAGAGAAAATCAATTTTTGATTTCTCTTCAGAAATTTAGTGTGATTTCCCTTCAGTTTTGTTGAAGCATTGCCCTCTCATTCAACGTTCTTGGCTTTTATGTTGCACTACAAGATCTGAGCAGAGGTGAGAGAATGTATGAGGCCTGTTATATAATCTTATGAAATAAACATTAAAACAAAAGATATGCTTGTGAATATGATGTGTATGATAGTCTTTATGCATTTCTTTAACTTAACAATCTCATCAAAGTTCTTTTTTATTTAAAGGGACAGTAACGTCCAAATTAAACTTTCATGATTAAGATAGGGCATATCATTTTAAACAACTTGACAATTTACTTTTATCATCAAATTTGCTTTGTTCTCTTTGGTATTCTTAGTTGAAAGCTAAAACTAGGTAGGCTCATATGCTAATTTATAAATCCTTGAAGACCGCCTCTTATCTGAATGCATTTGACAGTTTTTCACAGTTATAGGGCGTTAGTTCATGTGTGCCCTATAGATAACATTTTGCTCACGCCCATGTAGTTATTTAAGAGTCAGCACTAATTGCCTGACATGCATATCTGTCAAAAGATCTGATATAAGGGGGCAGTCTGCAGAGGCTTAGATACAAGGCAATCACAGAGGTAAAAAGTGTATTTATATAACAGTGTTGGTTATGCAAAACTGGGCAATGGTAAATAAAGTGATTTTCTATCTTTTTAAACAATAACATTTTTGGTGTTTACTGTCCCTTTACTATCAGTTTCCAAGAATTATTAATAAACATAATCCAACTAAAACAAGCATACTTCAAAACATGGGTTTCAAAAGGCAGCATGGGAATGGGATGGGGGAAGAGTATGGATAGGTAGTTACATATCCCCCAAGCAATGAAGGCTTTCCATGATAGACACTCCGATTCTGTCTTTTTTTTGGTTAGTTTGAAAGAAGTTCTTCTCAGGATTGCATTCTAATCATTGTGTTCCATTGCTCTGTACTATTAATAAGGAGATGTTTAAATAGGTTTTATATTACTTAAAATGTACTTCTGTAAAAAAAGGATTGGGATAAAGTTATGGTCATTTGGATTCTGAGGTATTTATTACCAAACTTGCCAATTGTTACTATTTTCCCAGGATAGCACAGATTATTATTTTTTGCTTGATGTCCCATGGTATAACTGTCCAGAGTCTGTCCCACATTTAAAAAAATCTGCCCTGACAGGTGGTCTAGCCATTGATGTCTGTGGCTGTGAAAATCTGCTACAAGTTTATTTTTGTGTTTTTGTTGTGCCACAGGTGGAAAAGGGGTGTGTTGTAGGTGGGGTCAGATGTAGTTGGGGGTGTTTCCTTAGCATATCTGGAGTAATCCCTAAAACACAAATTTATGGCATTGTAGAAGATGCAGAAGAGAAAGCAGGCATACTTCCTAAACTGTGACAATCCTGTAGACTAGGGGATGGTTTCCTGTAGACTAGGGGATGGTTGGGAGGTCTTTAGAAACATTATTGGGTTTCAGGTGGTTCTGGATGGAGCTGTGCATATAATTGTGGTCATTCCAAAGAGGGGTGTGGGTGTGCCTGGGAGGAGTCTGGTAGCTCCTAGGTATTTTTTTTATACAGGAATAACTTTTATTAGAAGCATTTTTTAAAATGGAAATATATTGTACAAATGCTTCTTTCCAAATGAAAATGTATCCATGCACATTTCATATTTGACCTTTTAATCCCTTTAAATCAAATTCAACATAAAAAGAAAGAGGTTGTGTTAAAAACGGCAAACAACTTACATGCTTTCTTGCAAAATGAGCACTTTGAAATTCTCTGTATAGCCACTGCCTATAGTGACATGAGACAGCTGACATGCTGAGAACTTAAGCAGCAGCCTGCCTCTTCTGAGCATGGAACTGACTTCCTGTTTCTCTAGCATTCACTAAACAGTAAGCTAACTCAAGTTGCTCTAGAAGACGTATGACTTAAGATTTATGACATCAAGCTATATATGCCTTCCTGTAGAGACCCAAAACCCCATTGTGGGGCTGTAACAAGAAGTAATGAACCCTGCACAGATAATGAAAAAAAAGAGAGAAATAAAAGGTAAACTACTTTTTTTTAAAAATAAACAATATATATTGCAATGATTTCTATCAAGTATAGCCCACTGCTGGGTGCTTTTTATTACAACAATGAAACAGACTGGTTTATATTCCTTTAAGTTTAGACAGGTATTATCTATATCCATAAAAGTACAACAGGTTACACATCACATTAAAAGTTAAAAGGTATTTTCCTTAGAACTAGTGGGGGGGGGGGGAATATTTTGGTAGTTTAACACACATGAAAAACTTTGCTACTAAGAAGAGATGTTATGCATATGAAACTAACTTGTTTGCTGTAATTCCTTAATGAGACATGTTACCCAAATGCTAAATACCCTTGAAATTGATGCAGCATGTCAGACTACAAAATATCACATGATCATCTCTATGTAAAAAAGGAAAACATTTTAACCCTTTTTTAAATGGACTTTAAACATTCACTCAGGATGCTTGTCTCGAAACCTGGAAGGGAGCGTGTATCTAGCATGTGCAGGCACAGTCACTTTTTTCCCTCCTCAATTTTAAGAACTTTAATAAGAAATCTCATGAGATTTTGATGAAATCCCATAAGATTTAGTTATGTGTAATGAAACAACTTTACAATACATTTTTATTTATTTTGCCCCGCACTTTTTGTGCAATTTAGCTCTGAAATTAAGTGATTACTAATTCTCAGAACATGAAATGCACCCTGCTGACTTCTCAAGGCTAACTATGCTCCATATATGTCCCTAACTGTCTTTATCAGATAACAACTGCAACACCATTCACTTTATACTAACTTTACAACAGTGGCTAGCTTTGTTTTCTTTCAAAATAAGGCAAGTAGTGGCTGGAGTCTGGCTATTGAAAAAATAATTGCTGTAAAAAAAGGATGTTAATTTGCTTTAAAAGCATTAAAACTTGGCTATTATGTTATTCTATAATCTATAGCAATACAACAGACATGTCTTGTAATTACAAGGTGTTTATTTTCGTTCCTGTTCACTCCATTAATGTATATGGAATGCAGCACTTTACCTCTGAATGACAGTTACTACAAACCATGAAGCCTTTAAAAAGTTCAACATATTGAGTTCTTATAATGTGAAAAGATAACACTTTCCATCTGTTTTTTTTTTAGCCAACAAGATGCACAAATTTCTTTATTTAATTAAGTAAAAATCTGCATAGTGGATCAGGAGATCTAAAACCTGAAAATGTGATTAAATTCATAGAATTCAGTTGATTTTCACTACCATTTTTTTTATTATTAAATTTGACTTAAAGAGATATGAAACCCAAAAATATTATTTTGTGATTCAGACATTGCACATAATTTAAAAACAGTTTCCAATTTACTTCTATTTTCAAATTTGCTTCATTCCCATTATATTCTTTGTTAAAGAGATACCTAGGTAGTTGTCTGGCGCATCAAGTGCTCTTGCATATGGAAAACATTCTTACAAAGCTGTGGTCATATAGTGCTCCAAAAATGTGCAGACTCCTAAACTTGTGTCCCCTGCTTTTCAACCAACAGAGAATAGAAGGGAAAAAATTGTCATATTACTGGATTACCACATATTTTATATGTTTTATGATTACTTTGGAAATAAGTTTAATAACTGTCCAGGGCTCCTAGTAATAAAAGAGCTCTGATGCAGGTGGATTAGCTGAGGCTGGGATTGAACCCTAGGCTCCAGATAGTTTTCTGCACCATTAGAGTTTTCTGTGATTAGAGTCTATGTGAAGTGAAGTTCACTGCATTTAATCTGATTTGAGCTTTTCATTGCTGCTGTAATTACAAAGACATTAAACTTAAAATTAAATTCCCCTATTATAGAAGATGAAGATACATAAAAGCATGTTTACTTCTGTGTCCGCATTGTTCTGAGAAAGTAAAAAAAAAAAACCAGTGTTTACTTGTATCCAGTGAAATCTCCTTTAAGATAGTGTGTATGTCTAGTAAGTAAGAACAAATACACTCTAGGAAAAATTAGCAAATAAGTTCCAGACATTAAACGAACACAAAAACATTTTTTATGCATTTAAAAGAGTGGATTTTTGTAATGTAGATATTCCTGTTCTGAGAAAAAAAAGGTTTTATATTTTATGCTTGTAAGTTGTAAGGTATGTCACTGTCCACCAATAAAGCAATAGGGATTATGGTTATTAACCAGTCAGTAATAGGTCCTTAAGGACCAGTTGGGCACAGGCATGCATTTTCTGTTAGCTTCCAAATCAAAATAAATGGCTTTAATTTTAATTATTTTTTATTGCTTGAAAAGAGGTTAATGTGTCTTTTCAACTACATGACAAACATTGTAAGAGTTTGCAGTCCCTTTAAACAGATGATCTGATAAATAGGGATGGGCGAATGTGTAAATTTTCGAATTTCGAATGTAGAACGAATGTTATTACCGAAATTCGAATTCTAAATTCGAATGTCGATAAGAACGAATATTCTTAAAAATTCGAAAATCGAATGTTATTTACAGTTTTCGAATGTCACTTTCGAATTCGAATGTTTATAATTATATCGAATGTTTCAGAAGTTCAATAGTTCATGTGGTAGGGTGGGAATTTAGTAAATTAACACATAATAGATACAAATATATCATTTCGAATGTTTCCATATAGAATATTGCATAATTCGAATATTACATTTAAAGAAAACATTACAAATACTATTACAAACATAAATTCGAATTTTTCGAATTCGAATATAAATTCGAACTTTTCGAATTCGAATATTGCATAATTCGAATATTACATTTTAAAGCATTAGAAATACTATTACAATCTAAATTCGAATTTTTCGAATTCGAATACACATATTGCATAATTTGAATATTACATTTAAAGAAAAAGCATTAGAAATACTATTACAATCTAAATTCGAATTTTTCGAATTCGAATATTGCATAATTCGAATATTACATTTAAAGAAAAAGCATTAGAAATACTATTACAATCTAAATTCAAATTTTTCGAATTCGAATATTGCATAATTCGAATATTACATTTAAAGAAAAAGCATTAGAAATACTATTACAATCTAAATTCGAATTTTTCAAATTCGAATATTGCATAATTCGTATATTACATTTAAAGAAAAAGCATTAGAAATACTATTACAATCTAAATTCAAATTTTTCGAATTCGAATATTTTCGAATGTAATCGTAAAATTCGAAACCGAACATTCGAAAATCGAATGTTAGAATGTTATGTAAACATTCGAAATTCGATTCTAACGAACGAATGTGTTAAAATTCGTGCCGTTTTTCGAATGTTGCGAAACATTCGCCCATCCCTACTGATAAACCTATTGAGTAAATTGCAAATGTATCATGAAGCTGAGTATACTTATTAAAACACTGCTTATCTGTATCCATATATTGTTTGCCTGCTCATTTGGAATTTCTCTTTATGCAACATACTAGTTTGTAAATATGTTCCACTGTTCTCATAAAATGTTACAACACAGCATAAAACAATTGTACAATTATTACTTATTTTGATGATTTATTTCCATTTAATTAAACTCTGCATATTGTGCTTTGTCTATACAACCAAGAAAGGATGTTGCCTCTTTAATTATGCTTCTCTTTTCCTAACCTTAGTTATTGTTTAGAACAAAAAATCATCTCATTTATATCTGGGCCCTGCCTGGCAACAGCTAAGGATTTTGAGCATACATACACAAGAGGGGTTTTAAAGGAAGTAAAGCTTAAAGGGACAGTCTAGTCCAAAACAAACTTTCATTTTACAGATAGGGCATGTCATTTTAAACAATTTTCCAATTTACTTCTATCACCAATTTTGCTTTGTACTCTTTGTATTCTTAGTTGAAAGCTAAATCTAGGAGGTTCATATGCTAATTTCTAAGCCCTTGAAGGCCGCCTCTTAGCTTAGAGAATTTTGACAGTTTTTCACCAATATAGGGTGTTCGTTCATGTGTTTCATATAGATAACACTGTGCTCACGGACGTGGAGTTCCTAGGAGCCCACACTGATTGGCTAAAATCAGGACCGTCTTTAACACAGGGCAAAAGGGACAGCTGCCCAGGGCCCAGTCTCTGTTGAGGGGCCCAAGAGTCCTAAAAAAAAAAAAAAAATTTTTTAATGGTTCATACCAGACTGCTGATGTGACATGGGGAACACACACAGTCAGTCCTAATACTGTCACAGTCAAAAGTACTCTGCTTATATTTAAAAAAAAAAAATTGTGCCAGACCGTGCCGGTGTCATGTGACATGCCAAGCTAGTGCCATGTGCTGTTTTAGATGTGCACTGTGCAGCACTGAATGCAAAGCCCTAACTTGGCATCCAGCCATTTCCACTGCATCAGAAAAGGTCCTACTGGGGTAACCACTGTTACCAGGTAACTGCTCTGGTGGTGAGGATTGTTTCTGGGTAGGGCTGACTGTAGGCGCATGCAGCAGAAAGCTGGAGCGGCAGGCACATGAGGATTTGAGCATCTGTGCAGCTGCATACACTGCTCTCTTAAGTCTTGAGGCTGTGTGACTCATCTCACACTGTATCCATGCAGCCTTGGACAGACAGCATCCAGTCTACTGGTCCCCTTAGCCCTGCTCTTTCTGCTGTGGCCCTAAGATCAACTAACTGAAGTTTGTTAGGGGAACAGTGCTTTGTAGAAAGGTGTCAGTGGGAAGAATAAGTGAGTGCACACATGCCCCTCCCCATGCAGCATTGTCTAGTGCAGAGTGAGAGGGAACTTGTTCCTAGCAAAGAAGCGACATGTGCTGCTGTGGCTGATGTATAGTGTCATGCTGATACTTCACACATTAATGTAAGGTTTATTTTTATAGTTTTTATTTTATCTCTGTCTCAAATTTTACAACTTCCCATAGTAGTTCTGCTGTTCCAGTTAGTAAACTTATATGTGTCTGCACCTCCATACTTCCTCCTCAGTCTTTACCTTGCTTTGCTCCTGTTGGCTGCCCTAAATCTTTTTAACCAGCAAACCTCACACCAGAATTACATTCAAAAGAATATTAAATGAATCCACAGTGGAGGAATTTATATATTTATTTACTTATTAGTACTGCTTAGGTCCAGTTTCACATATTGCAATTTGTTTCATTTTTTTTAAATGATTAGCCCAGCAGTGGATGATCCATCGCTGGGCTAATAATATATATTTATTTTTTTTTTTAGTTGTTTTTTGGGATGTTGGGGTGGAGAGCGAAATTGCATGGGGTGGGAGGGGGGGGCAAGAACATTTTTGCCCAAGGTCCAGTCAATATTAAAGACGGCCCTGGCTAAAATGCAAGTCTGTCAAAAGAACTGAAATAAGGGGCAGTTTGCAGAGGCTTAGATACAAGATAATCACAAATGTAAAAAGTGTATTTATATAACTTTGTTGGTTATGCAAAACTAGGGAATGGGTAATAAAGGGATTATCTATCTTTTAACCCCTTAATGACAACTGACGTACCAGGTACGTCATGCATTAACAAGCAGTTAATGACAATGGACGTACCTGGTACGTCAGTTGTCTAACAGAGTGCTGGAAGTGATCACAATCACTTCCAGCAGCTCTGAGGGTATTGCAGTGATGCCTCGATATGGAGGCATCCTGCAATACCCCTTTACAAGACTCCGATGCAGAGAGAGCCACTCTGTGGCCCTCTCTGCACCGGTAGTGATGGTGCCGATGGTGCCTTTGACCGGTGGGAGGAGGGAGCGTGTACGCGCGCGTGCACGATGCGCGTGTGCACGTGCACGGGTGTGCATGTGCATGTGGGCGCGTGTGCACGTGGGCGCACGTGCACATTAGCCACACTGACACCAATGAAAAAGTAAGGGGAAAAAAAGTTATTTTATTTTTTTTATATTTAAAAGGATCTGTGAGGGGGAGGGGTGGGGGTATTGTGGGGGGGCTGCTACACTACAGAAATAATTAAACACAAATAAAAGTTATAAATACAATTAAAATAAGTTTGGTTTGTGGGGCCAAACTGGGTACTGGCAGACAGCTGCCAGTACCCAAGATGGCGGTAATTAGGTAGGGGAGAGGGTTAGAGAGCTGGAGGGGGGGATCAGGGAGGTTGGTGCTAAGGCAGGGGTCCATCACAACTAAAATATTTTATAATTTTTATTTAAAAAAAAAAAACTTTTATTTAGTACTGGCAGACTTTCTGCCAGTACTTAAGATGGCGGTAACAATTGTGGGGTGGGGGAGGGAAGAGAGCTGTTTGGGAGGGATCAGGGGGTGGGATGTGTCAGGTGGGAGGCTGATCTCTAAAATTAACCCTGCAAGCTCCCTACAAGCTACCTAATTTAACCCCTTCACTGCTGGGCATAATTCACGTGTGGTGCGCAGCAGCATTTAGCGGCCTTCTAATTACTAAAAAGCAACTCCAAAGCCATATAAATCTGCTATTTCTGAACAAAGGGGATCCCAGAGAAGCTTTTACAACAATTTCTGCCATAATTGCACAAGCTGTTTGTAAATAATTTCAGTGAGAAACCTAAAATTGTGAAAAATGTAAAGTTTTTTTTTTAATTTGCTCGCATTTGGCGCTGAAATGGTGGCATAAAATATACCAAAATGGGCCTAGATCAATACTTGGGGTTGTCTACTACACTACACTAAAGCTAAAATTAACCCTACAAGCTCCCTACAAGCTCCCTAATTAACCCCTTCACTCCTGGGCATAAAACATGTGTGGTGCGCAGCGGTATTTAGTGGCCTTCTAATTACCAAAAAGCAACCACAAAGCCATATAAGTCTGTTATTTCTGAAAAAGGGGATCCCAGAGACGCATTTACAACCATTTGTGCCATAATTGCAGAAGCTGTTTGTAAATAATTTCAGTGGGAAACCTAAAGTTTGTGACAAAATTTGTGAAAAAGTGAACTTTTTTTTTTTTTTTATCGCATTTGGCGGTGAAATGGTGGCATGAAATATACCAAAATGGGCCTAGATTAATACTTTGGGATGTCTTCTAAAACAAAATATATACATGTCAAGGGATATTCAGATATTCCTGACAGATATCAGGGTTCCAAAGTAACTAGCGCTAATTTTGAAAAAAAGTGGTTTGGAAATAGCAAAGTGCTACTTGTATTTATTGCCCCATAAATTGCAAAAAAAGCAAAGAACATGTAAACATTGGGTATTTCTAAACTCAGGACAAAATTTATAAGCTATTTAGCATGGGTGTTTTTTGGTGATTGTAGATGTGTAACAGATTTTGGGGGTCAAAGTTAGAAAAAGTGTGTTTTTTTCCATTTTTTCCTCATATTTTATCATTTTTTTTTAGTAAATTATAAGATATGATGAAAATAATGATATCTTTAGAAAGTCCATTTAATGACGAGAAAAACGGTATATAATATGTGTGCGTACAGTAAACGAGTAAGAGGAAAATTACAGCTAAACGCAAACACTGCAGAAATGTAAAAATAGCCATTGTCATTAAGGGTAAGAAAATTGAAAAATGGTCCGGTCATTAAGGGGTTAAAACAATAAATATTCTGGTGTAGACTGCCCCTTTAACTGTTCTAGATTTGTAAAATGACAGATTTAAAGGGAAAGTAAAGTCATAATTAGACATTCATGGTTTAGACAGAACATACAATTTTAAACAACTTTCCAAGTTACTTCTATTATTTAATTTGCTTCCTTCTCTTGTTATCCTTTGCTGAAAGGCTTATCTAAGTAAGCTAAGGAGCAGCAAAGAACATAGGTTCTATCTGTTGATTGGTGGCTGTATATATATATATATATATATATATATATACACACAGAATATATACAGATTGTCATTAGTTCACCCATTTGTGTTCAGTTAGAAACCAGTAATGCATTGCTGCTCCTTGAACAAATGATACCAAGAGAATAAAGCAAATTAGATAATAGAAGTAAACTGGAAAGTTGTTTAAAATTACCTAAATCGCGAAAGAAGATTTTTGTATTTCATGTCCCTTTAAATACTATTAAAACACTTATGTTGCATGCAGATCTTTTGCAATGCTGTGCTTTATTGTGATATATTTAAAAGAAAAGAACTGACTAAAATCTCAGCAGTGAGTATTCTGTTTATAACCTAGCCAATATATTCCTGCCACTGCTGTTACTCTTTGCTCTGGCATTAGAGTCCCTGTACCTGTCTTTAGTGTGCGGTTTGCAGATCGGATTTCTCAGCTTTGACCTTTCGAAAGATTACAGAACCTCAGATTGTTTGCTGTCTGCCTTGAACATCTGCTACATCTAACTCCAAAGTTGCCTCTGGCCTCATCTGCACCTTTGCCTTGGACTTCACAGTTTTTTTCTGCCTGCTGTGTATTTGGAATTAATCTACAAACCAAGCTTCTCTCCCTCTGCTTGCTATAGACTGCTCTGCATTCATAAACTTCAGAAAGCGTGCTGTGTAGCTGCAGCTTTAGACAGCTCTATTATCTGTTTTAGCTGCCACTCTGGTCTTACCAGCTCAGAGCTCCAGCTGCTGCAGTCCTGTTTTTCAGCTGTTAAGTCATTACAAGAGCATAACTTGCTGTCCCTTTGTCTCCCAAACAATATATCATGAGCTTTCCTACTACACACCTTTGGTTGTTAGTACTGGGAGTTCACTCTTTAGTTTTTGGTCTCTACTTTCTAGGAGCCAGGATGCTGCACATGGATACTGATTTCATCCCGATATTTTTTCTGCAGAAAATCCACTTGTGAATGTTACAGTCAGAGTGATATGAAATAAAGGGGATATAGAAAGAGCAAGAAAATGAGATCTTGCACCAAATATACAACCAAACAACAAGCAGGGAATGACACAGAACATAACCAAAAGATAGCAGATTGCGCCAACAAGTCCTAGATTACTATCAATTAGAATTCCCACTTCAAAAAACGTTATTATTGTCTTCTTTTTCTTAATTTGTAAGCACTTCCAACACAGAAAAACACCTTTTATATGAATAAAATGGTTTGAAATAGTAAACAATATAATGGAAAAAAAAACTACTACAAATCACTAGATTTTCTAGAGGAGCTTTGCAAATTGCAAGTTTTTTTCTTTTTTAAATGATTGAATTTTTATCACAGTATAAAAAAAAAAAAAAAAGTGTTAGCAATTAATACTATTAATGATGATCCTAATTTATACTTAGAAACTCAGCAGCTAATTCAGATATTTGTGACACTCACGCTCTAAAATATTGTTACTTGCATTGAAGTTCTGCCCGCTGCTCCCGTTGTGGCTAAACGAGGCACTGCTCTGGCACATACAAAGGCTCGCCCATGGGCTGAAAACGCCTCCCACTGCACACTCACAGCCTGCCCTTCTAGATGTGGCACCGCCCACATGTCTGCCTTACCTACTGATCCCAGAAAGCTGCAGAGGAATGATGGGAGGTTTGATATCATTTAAATACCTGCACAGCATCTTGCAACGGGTTCCACATCTATAAGCTTGTAAGAAGTACATCAAACTTAAATAATGACCGTTTGTTAGCAGCCGAACTTTGCTGCCAAGCTCCGCGCACAGCTTTCTTCTTGTCCAGTTAGCTGTTTTCTTGTATGCAGTTTAACAGTGCACGTTTAATAAGGGAAAGAAGACCAATGTTGCAAGGTAATCACTGATCCAAAAAAAAAAATCGGATTCCCTTTTATACTCCATTTACAATACAAAGGCTGACATTTCCCCACTACTTCTTAGCATCCCCTTTCCCTAAACAATATGCTTGGTATGGTCTCATGACAATAAACCTGACTTGAATTCAAATTGTGAGAGTGATAAAACTCCATATTAAAAAAAAAATGTATATATTTATTACCTTAGAAGTACATACATAAAAATTTAGCAATCAAATAAAGTATGTGTGCACATTTTAAGCAGGAATCTCTCTGGAAGATCATTTCCATAGAGAGCTCATTAGTGAATAACTTTTAACTGTATCTAAGAATGACTAATTGACAAATTCACTGTATGATGTCATTATAAAATAGAAAGATTCAAGAGAATTTATTGAGAAATGAAGTTAAAATAATGGCCTTGAACAGTCAGAGCTCCCAGTTCAAATTATAGAAAGTGGAGAAGTTAAATGGCTTGTTTGATAAAATGAAATGTCTTTGTTTTAAATCTAAATCATTTACATACACACAAACTATGGGCTAGATTTAAACCATTGCTTCATAAACCCTCTCCGCAAACTTAGAGTTGACCGATGAAAATCACCACAGATTCATTCAACCGGGGTGATTGACAAGCCCTACTCTCACGCAATTGGTTGCGCAAGGGTAGGGGGCATCATTGCAGTAGTGTTTGCTCATGCAATGGTGAATATGATGAACAAATGTGCCCCATAATTTGCAATCAAACATGGGCAGGTTCACAACATTGTGTTCTAAAATTATTAGAATAGGGTAGGGCATTTTTTTATTTTGGGGGTCTTTGTTATTTTATTAGGGGGCTTAGAGTAGGTGTAATTAGTTTAAAGATGGCGTCCCTCGAATTCCGATTGGCTGATAGAATCCTATCATCCAATCGGAATTCGAGGGACGCCATTTGGATGACGTCCCTTAAAGGAACCGTCATTCGTCGGGAAGTCGTCGGTGAAGATGGATGTTCCGCGTCGGCGGGATGAACATGGATCCGGAAGAAAGAAGATTGAAGATGCCGTTGATAGAAGACTTCAGCCGGATCATGGACCTCTTCAGCTCCCGCTTGGATGAAGACTTCAGCCGGATCATGGACATCTTCAGCCCCCCGCTTGGGCTTGGATCAAGACATCGGAGGAGCTCTTCTGGATCGATCGGTGAACCTGGTATCGTGAAGATAAGGTAGGAAGATCTTCAGGGGCTTAGTGCTAGGTTTATTTAAGGGGGGTTTGGGTTAGATTAGGGGTATGTGGGTGGTGGGTTGTAATGTTGGGGGGGGGTATTGTATGTGTTTTTTTTTACAGGCAAAAGAGCTGAATTCTTTGGGGCATGCCCCGCAAAGGGCCCTGTTCAGGGCTGGTAAGGTAAAAGAGCTTTGAACTTTTGTAATTTAGAATAGGGTAGGGCATTTTTTTATTTTGGGGGTCTTTGTTATTTTATTAGGGGGCTTAGAGTAGGTGTAATTAGTTTAAAATTGTTGTAATATTTTTCTGATGTTTGTAAATATTTTTTTATTTTTTGTAACTTAGTTCTTTTTTATTTTTTGTACTTTAGTTAGTTTATTTAATTGTAGTTATTTGTAGGTATTGTATTTAATTCATTTATTGATAGTGTAGTGTTAGGTTTAATTGTAGGTAATTGTAGGTATTTTATTTAATTTATTTATTGATAGTGTAGTGTTAGGTTTAATTTTAACTTAGGTTAGGATTTATTTTACAGGTAAATTTGTAATTATTTTAACTATTTTAGCTATTAAATAGTTCTTAACTATTTAATAGCTATTGTACCTGGCTAAAATAAATACAAAGTTACCTGTAAAATAAATATAAATCCTAAAATAGCTATAATATAATTATAATTTATATTGTAGCTATATTAGGATTTATTTTACAGGTAAATATTTAGCTTTAAATAGGAATAATTTATTTAATAAGAGTTAATTTATTTCGTTAGATTTAAATTATATTTAACTTAGGGGGGTGTTAGGGTTAGACTTAGCTTTAGGGGTTAATCCATTTATTACAGTAGCGGCGAGATTCGGTCGGCAGATTAGGGGTTAATAATTGAAGTTAGGTGACGGCGATGTTAGGGAGGGCAGATTAGGGGTTAATACTATTTATTATAGGGTTATTGAGGCGGGAGTGAGGCGGATTAGGGGTTAATAACTTTATTATAGTAGCGGTGAGATCCGCTCGGCAGATTAGGGGTTAATAAGTGTAGGCAGGTGGAGGCGACGTTGAGGGGGGCAGATTAGGGGCTAATAAATATAATATAGGGGTCGGCGGTGTTAGGGGCAGCAGATTAGGGGTACATAAGGATAACGTAGGTGGCTGTCGGCAGATTAGGGGTTAATTATTGTAGGTAGCTGGCGGCGACGTTGTGGGGGGCAGGTTAGGGGTTAATACATATAATATAGGGGTCGGCAGTGTTAGGGGCAGCAGATTAGGGGTACATAAGTATAACGTAGGTGGCGGTCGGCAGATTAGGGGTTAAAAAAATGTAATCGAGTGGCGGCGATGTGGGGGGACCTCGGTTTAGGGGTACATAGGTAGTTTATGGGTGTTAGTGTACTTTAGAGCACAGTAGTTAAGAGCTTTATAAACCGGCGTTAGCCCAGAAAGCTCTTAACTACTGACTTTTTTCTGCGGCTGGAGTTTTGTCGTTAGATTTCTAACGCTCACTTCAGCCACGACTCTAAATACCGGCGTTAGAAAGATCCCATTGAAAAGATAGGATACGCAATTGACGTAAGGGGATCTGCGGTATGGAAAAGTCGCGGCTGGAAAGTGAGCGTTAGACCCTTTCCTGACTGACTACAAATACCGGCGGTAGCCTAAAACCAGCGTTAGGAGCCTCTAACGCTGGTTTTGACGGCTACCGCCTTAATATTTTGAAAAGTATTGTTTGTAACAATATTTATTTTTATTGTCTGTAAATGCACTGTTTCAATAGTCCCCATTATGATTTAAGATCACACAAAACTGGAAATGGTGCCATTACAAATAATATAAAATAAATATATATTTTGTACAAAATAAATAAAAAAAATAATAATATTAAAAGTGATAATATAGCAATTAAGCAAAGATGTACAGTATGCTCATCATGCTAACATAGAAATGGGGGCCTATCTATCAAGCTCCGTACGGAGCTTGAGGGCCCGTGTTTCTGGTGAGCCTTCAGGCTCGTCAGAAGCACCAGCTATGAAGCAGCGGTCTAAAGACTGCTGCTCCATAACCCTGTCCGTCTGCTCTGATGAGGCGGACAGGAATCCCCGGAATTCAACCCGATCGAGTACGATCGGGTTGATTGACACCCCCTGCTGGCGGCCGATTGGCCGTGACTCGCAAGTCTGCAAGGGCGGCATTGCACCAGCGGCTAACAAGAGTTGCTGGTGCAATGCTGAATACGGAGAGTGTATTGCTCTCCGCATTCAGCGATGTCTGTTGGACCTGATCCGCACTGTCGGATCAGGTACGACAGACATATGATAAATAGGCCTCATGGCATTCAGATCATTTAGCAATGAATAAAGGGGTTCATTTAAAGCCCTTAAGAGGTGTAAAAAGGTTATTGGATCTGTTAGGTTCAGGTAAATTCACAGTTTCTATCTTGAAAACAGGAACTTAAAATTACTTTTGGGAACTTTTCTGTTGAAATGGTGTTCATGGCTGAAGGCTTTTACTGCACTAATTAATTTTGCATTGTGTTCACTCTGGAAACTCAATGACCAATTCTGCCAGAGAGCCGAAGTCCGTTTCGGGAGCAAATAGAATAGATTGTGATCCTTCAGTGTTTAACCCTCTGTAAAGGGGGCCACTAACAAGAGGCATATGTGTGTAGCCACCAATAATCAGCTAGCTCTCAGTAGTGTTTTGCCACTTCTAAACCTGCCTAGCTATGCTTTTCAACATAGGATACCACAAGAACAAAATTGGCCTTCTGTTGTAGTTATATTCCAGCTTGTTGAATTTGTGCTATATGCTATACAGTAAAACTAATTTCCAAGGTTTTAGCATTCCTCTACATGAATTTAATCAGAAACTATTTATTTAACATCATAAAAATAATTAATTTATACATTGCATAAACCTGAACTGGATGTCCTCACTAAAAAAAACTGTACTTTATATAGTGAATAAATTATTTCTGTTAACAGTGAGCAAGTCAACTTTATATCCAGGTAAAAAGCAGATGAAGAATATGGCATGTCTTCTGCAGTTATAAAGTTCCATGGTATTAGCTCCCCCTTAACAGAATTTTTTCTCAAGGCATTAATGTTGGCTGCACCTACTGGTGCATTAAGCATAACACATGAATATGTGCCAGTGAGTGCAATAATGTTTTCTAGATTGGTATTTGTAAATGTTGACAGCATGACATATTATATTTGACATACCAATTTATCAGGAGTACCTCTGCTTGTCTCCTATCACACAGAGTTCAGGCACAACTTAGGGAGAGATGAGAAAGCACTGCTTCTTTGCTGAAATGCCACTGTGAATTTATCCTGAAATTGTTGCATATGTTAAAACTGCAGTAAAATGTCTAAAACAGTATCCTAAAGGGACAGAGGTAAAATACATCATTCTTTAAAAAGAAAATGAAATAAGGGTACCTCGTATTTTGTGCGATATGAAAGTTCCACAACTTACAACCTCTTCAAAGCATTCCTATATGCACATTCCAGAGCATTTTGGGGATTGAACGTTAAGACGTCTCTTTTATTTAAAGGACCATTAAAAAGGGACAGTCAAGTCAAAATGAAGCTTTCATTATTCAGATAGGACTTGTAATTTTAAATCAACTTTCCAATATACTTTTATCATTAAATTTGCTTTGTTCTCTTGGTATTCTTAGTTTAAAACTAAAACTAGGTAGGCTCATATGCTAATTTCTAAGCCCTTGAAGGCTGCCTCTTATCACATGCTTTCACAACAAGAAACTGTTAGTTCATGTGGGCCATATAAATAACATTGTGTTCAGGCACGGGGAGTTATTTAAGAGTTAGCACAACACAATACTAAATGCAACTTAATAGATTTTAAATAGTCACAGTCATGTTATCAGGGGGCTGTCAGAAGATGCCTAGATAGAAGATAGAATCACAAAGGTAAAACGTTTGTGATTGTTGGTTATGCAAAAGTGGGGAATGAGTAAGAAAGTGATTATCTTTTAAAACAATAAAAATTATATTGTAGACTGCCCCTTTAACTACAGCAGAATTCCATAATCAACAAGTGCATTATAAAAAAGATAATGTAATAGCACTAAATGAGCAGTAGATTTTCTTCTGACACATTTCAAAATGTACTTTAATTTGTTAGCCATGTATCAAGTGACAGCCATCAGCCAATAACAGACTCATATTAGTATATATACTGCACATGCTCAGTAGTAGCTGGTGCATCAGAAAGTCTACTTATATAAAAGAACATGCACAATTTTATAGTGGAAGTAAATTAGAAAGAATCTTAAAACTACAAATTCTATCTGAATCTCTATAAACGTTTAATTTTGACTTCAGTGTCCCTTTAACAATGCTGGTCATGTTTAATAAAAATGTAAAAAAAAAATCTAAATTTGTTGATAAAAAAGTGATGGAGGTACACTACTTATGCACCTGAGGTAACTCAATGTGCTCCTGTATCTTATTTAACATGAAGCAGCAACTGGGTATTCTGGGTAAGTAGATGAGGGAACTTGTGGGTGGTGATCCAAGATCGAAGGGGTCATTTAGAGGGCAGACCTAGGTTTGCAATGAATGGGACAAGTTTGTCATGGACACGTCAATCCCTACCCTGGCAGAAAAGTTGTCAATGGAAACGAGCCAGCCCTTCCAAACTAATAACAACCGTTTAGGATCCAGGACACTTGGGAGCTGTAACCAATTAGAAGACTGTGCTAAATACTTTGTATGGGTTTAAACAGAATTTTCCAATTTGAGGATATTTCATTCTATTAGAAAACCTGATTGGTGCATGATGATAATCATAAAGCACTTTTCACACGATTCTTTAACTTTTCAAAAACGTTAATACCTTGAAAACCTATTGTGGCCTCTTTAGACAGTTATTTCTTTGCTGTATGCATATTCTTTTTCCAATGTGAAACATTTGGGTACATTTGGGTAAAACTTTTCACAAAAAAGGCAAATACAATAGAAAAAATTAAATAAAAAAAAAGGTCAAATCAAAACACTTGTAAAAATATATTGTAATCCTTCAATGACTGCCATTTTAGAAGAATTACTGGAAAATAAAATGATTTTCAAGAAAGCCTAAGGGTGACTTAAGGAAGGTTATCTACAATTATAATATATCTGTCCTGGAATAATGTTCTCCTGCACAACTAAAAAGGTTAAATTAGGAAGTGGTTCTTCCTAATTAATGGCTAGTGTGTGAAAAAGTGTTTCATTGGCATACATTTTTGTACATATTGTTCATATATTTATAAACATAATAATGAACTGTATAATGTACACTGTAATCATTACTGCATTGCAAAAGTTCTGCATCCAAAATAAATTTTATAAATGTATTTGTTAAAAGAAATGTGCATCGTTAGGAAGATGTCCCATGAAGATTTGAAAATTCTCTTTAATATTCTTTGCTGTGGCCAATTAGGGACCGATATAAGTTAGAGATTAATGTTCAATTATTGCTAGGTAACAGTTTTGAATTCTGCAGAATGCAGTTGAGCCTCTTCAGAAGCAGTGGGAAAAAGACATAATTTTTAGAGCTAAATTACAGAAAAAGTGGGCAAATGTTATGCAGGAACTGCTAAAAGGCCTGGTATGCCTATGACAAACCATACTTTGCCCAACCATGTACATGCCATGACCCATCCCATTCAGGGCACATTTGTGGCCCCACCCTCCCATCACACCTCTGCCTACCACACTCTAGTAAGCCACTGCCTCTGCAGTTCCCTGTGCCAGGAAGCCTCTGAGAAATATTTGGAAATTTCTACACACTGATGCAGTAATGTCTATTCTAGATCATATTGTCCCAAGTCTTAAAGGGACATAATACTCATATGCTAAATCACTTGAAACTGATGCAGTATAACTGTAAAAAGCTGACAGGAAAATATCACCTGAGCATCTCTATGTAAAAAAGGAAGATATTTTACCTCACAATTTCCTCAGCTCAGCAGAGTAAGTTCTGTGTAAAAAGTTATACTCAGCTGCTCCCAGCTGCAGGTAAAAAAAATAAAAAATTAAGAGATGAACAGCAGCCAATCAGCATCAGCAGTGCTGAGGTCATGAACTCTTACTGTGATCTCATGAGATTTGACTTAACTCTCATGAGATTTCATAGTAAGCTTCCTTTACCTGATTGGTGAAATAATATGAGAGTGCACGATGCTAGTCCCTTCAGATGTCCCAGGACAAACACACTAAAATGCTGCTTAGAAATCCTTTACAATGGGAGGTGGCTACTGAGGAACTTTTGAGGTAAAATATCTTTCTTTTTTACATAGAGATGTTCAGGTGATATTTTCTAATCAGCTTTTTACAGCTATACTGCATCACTTTCAAGTGTTTAAACATTTGGGTATTATGGCCCTTTAAGTGGAGATTTTAAAATTATTTTGACTAATGAGTCTCATTTTCTAAGATCTGGTACTGCCTGTCATATTGAAATAATAGTCAAATTAAATTACACTTTTTTCAGTAAAACAAGTCCTCAATCTCCAACAGGCTGACAGACGGCCAACCGTTTAGAACACAATTTCAGAATAGGTATTCTTGAAGTATAGATTTCCTATTGGATCAAGCTTTCCCTGCTTTTGAGGTGTGACACAACTAAATAATTAAAAGAAATTAATCACATTTTGTATTTTTTTTTAGCTTTGCCTGTCTTAATATTTCAGGCATAACAAATACATTCTACTGATAAATCTTTTATAATCTATACAGAAAACGTAATAATGAGGATCTTTGACATTTTTGTAGAGAATATGCAATTGCTTATTTACTAAACCAATTAAAAGCGTAAAAAAATAATCTAATGGAAATTATTTGTAGACGTGTGTCGCATTGCACTGTAAGGTGCAATATTTCATGAGAAAATAATACTAATATCTAAAACATGAGTCTTCAAACATTAATTAGAACTTTTGAAAACTGCAATAAATTATTCATTAAAGGATTTGTCTAATAATGAAGTTTTACATTTACGTGTACAAAAAAAAAAAAAAACAACTTTCATTATAAAGCATACTATACTAAACTCAGATTATCATTAAATTAATAAAATAAATCTTTTACTTTAAGTAAAATATGTAATTAATAACGACCTTACAAGAATACTAAAGACAGAGATAACACACAAGTAGAAAGTATGGCTCCAAAACTGCCTCTGGAAGTAAAAACAGCACAAGAGCTGTTCATTGAAAGGTCTATGAAATGGGTTTTTGCAGCTAAAGTGCTCTACATAGGCCTCACATTAACAAGTGCAGGTTGGAGGGGTGTAAAGCATGCTGCCAAAGAACAGTAGAAGCAAGTTTTCTGGAGTGATGAATCGCTCTTCACTATCTAGCAGTATAATGGAAGAATCATGGTGTGGCAGATACCAGGAGAATGCTACCTACCTGAATGCATAGTGCCTATTGTAAGGCTTGGTTGAGGAAAAAGTATGGTGTGAAGCCTCTTTTCAGGGTTTGCGCTAGGCCCCTTAGTTTCAGTGAAAGGTCTTCTAAATGCTACAGGATTCAAAGACATTTTAGACAACTGGGTGCTTCCAACTTTGTGGCAACAATTTGGGGTAGGCCCTTCCCTGCTCCAGCAGAACTTTACCCCTGTGCAGAAAGCGAGGTCCTTGAAGACATGGTTTGATGAGTTTGGTGTGGAGCAACTTGAGTGGCCTGTCCTAACTTCAAAACACCTTTGGGATAAATTGAAACGCTGACTGTGGTTTAGACCATGTCCACATACTTTTGGCCATATAGTGTATTTGACTAACAATGTTCACTAAAAGGCAAGCTTTTAAAAGATTGTATTTTTATAGACAGATATCTCAATAGATAGACAGGCAGATAGATAATATTTCCAGAAATATGATCAGAATAAGAGTTCCTTTCTTATTTTGACATGCTAGAACACCAGGGTTTAGCACTATTTCCAAAGGCAGCAACAGTAATCAAGGTACAGTGTCATGAAATTATTTGATCTCATTTGCACATTATAACCATTAGACTGCACTTAATTAATAAACTAGCCATAACTGTATTTAACACTTTGCAAGCAAAAATCAGAACAAGAAATACTTGAGCCAGCTAAAAAAACATAAAGAATTACCATTTTTTTCTTCTACACTATAGAGCTAGAAGTCCCTATAGTATCTAAATATCTTCAGTCAACAACTTGAAACACACAATACTTATTTATGGACATTTGTTTTATTTTTTTGGATTGGGTTTGCCTTCATCTTACCTTCACAATATCATGAACTCCAGAGAACCCCATAGGAAGACACTTTGCAAACCTATTAATATGCACTCCTTGTCATACTCCGATTAAAATGTAATTTTTAAGCTTTTAAATGTTTCGGAAAGCCATAAAAAAATCCCCAAAGTCTGGACTAAAAGTATCCCAATATTTTATAGAAAATATGTTTAGCATGTAAACTGCATGCTATTAGAAGAAAGAAAAAAACAGTTTTGGGGGAACAATATTTGCTTATTTTACTTATTTTAAGAAAGAGTTAAATTAAAAATCAACACTTTCTATTATAAAATGCTTAAAGGGACATAAAAATGCAACAGCAAAATGATCTAATTATTTATAACATTATTGCATGAATGATGTGCTTAACCACTGCAAAGGTTTAATAAGGTTTAAGCACCTTATTAAAGTCCAGGAAGGAGCTACAATGCACTGAAGCTTACAAAAGAGAGACTGGTGCAAATCATTTATTATGAACAAAAGCTTGCTGGTTACTATTATTAATAATTTAAAAAAAAAAAGGTTAAAAAGGGACATGAAACCCAAATATTTTCATGATTCAGATAGAGGGGTCAATTTATTATAGTGCGAGCGGACATGATACGATGTAGCGTATCATACGCTGTCGGCATTTATCATTGCACCAGCAGTTCTTGTGAACTGCTGGTGCAATACCGCCCCCTGCAGATTTGCGGCCAATCGACCGCTAGCAGGGGGTGTCAATCAACCCGATCGTAAGAGCAGGCTGACAGGTTATGGAGCAGCGGTCTTTAGAACGCAGCTTCATAACTTCAGTTTCTGGTGAGCCTAAAGTCTCGCCGGACACACGGGGCATCAAGCTCCGTATGGAGCTTGATAAATTGACCCCAGAGAATACAATTTTAAACAACTTCTATTATCTAATTTCTTCCATTCTCTTTGTATCATTTGTTGAAGGAGCTGCAATGCACTACTGATTTCTAACTGAACACGTGGATGAGTCAATGACAATCAGTATATATCCATAGTCACCTGCAAATAGAATTAAAGAGCACACACAACGTCAAGGTTGTGCAACAAACGTTCCTTATGAGAAGAAGGATTAGGACAGAGAGATGGAACAAAAATTTCATGATTAATATTTCTATCCGAAACAACCTTAGGAAGAAAACCAAACTTGGTATGAAGAACTGCCTTATCTGCATGAAATATGAGATAAGGTGAATCACACTGCAAAGCAGTGAGAGTTCGAAACTCTCTGAGCAGAAGAGATAGCAGTAAGAAACAAAACCTTCCAAGAAAACAACTTAATATCTATGGAATGCATTGGCTCAAACGGAGCCTGTTGCAAAACTTTAAGAACAAGATTAAGACTCCAACACAGGCCTGATTCTGACCAAGACCCGACTAAAAGATTGCACATCTGGCACATCCGCCAGATGCTTATGCAACAAAATAGATAGAGCAGAGATCTGACCCTTCAGAGTACTGACAGACAAACCCTTCTCTAGGCCTTCCTGGAGAAAGGACAAAATTCTTGGAATCCTGACCCTACTCCAAGAGTATCCCTTTGATTCACACCAATAAAGATATTAACGCCATATCTTATGGTAAATCTCTCTAGTGACAGCCTTACGAGCCTAAATCACGGTCTCAATGACCGACTCGGAAAAAACACGCTTAGCTAAAATAAAGTGTTCAATCTCCAAGCATTCAGCTTCAGAGAAATGAGATTTGGATGAAGAAAATGCCACTGAAGTAGAAGGTCCTTCCTCAGAGGGAGTCTCCACGGTGGTAGAGATTACATTTTCACTAGATCTGCATACCAGATCCTGCAAGGCCACGCAGGATCTATTAGAATCACTGATGCTCTCTCGTGGAAGGAAAGTAAACAGAGGGAAAAAAAATATGCCAACCTGAAGTTCCAAGGAACTGCCAGAGCATCTATCAGAAAGGCCTGAGGAGCTCAAACCAAACTTTGGGAGCTTGGAGTTCTGATGAGACGCCATCAGATCCAATTCTGGTAACCCCCATTTGATTGATAACCTGGAGAACACTTCCGGATGGAGATCCCACTCCCCGGGATGGAAAGTGTGTCTGCTTAAGAAATCCGCTTCCCAATTGTCCACTCCTGGAATGTGGATGGCAGATAGACAGCAATTGTGAGCTTCTGCCCACTGAATGATTTGAGCCACCTCCTTCATGGCTAAGGAACTCTGAGTTCCCCCTGGTGGTTGATGTAAGCCACTGAGGTTATGTTATATGACTGGAACCTGATAAACTGGGTTAAAAGCAGCTGAGGCAAAGCCATCAAGGCATTGAAGATCGCTCTCAACTCCAATATGTTTATGGGGAGAGCAGATTCCTCCTGAGACCACAGTCCCTGCACCTTCAAAGAGTCCCAAACTGCTCCCCAGCCCATCAGGCTGGCGTCCATGGTCACAATCACCCATGAGGGTCTCCGAAAGCATGTCCACGGAGACAGATGTTCTTGAGACATCCACCACAGAAGAGTCTTTCATCGCTTGGTCTAGAACTATCCTCTGAGATAGGTCTGCATAATCCCAGTTCCATTGACTTAGCTTGCATAACTGTAGGGCTCTCAAATGGAATTGAGCAAAGGGAACTATGTCCATGGAAGCCACCATCAGGCCAATTACCTCCATACATTGGGCCACTGATGGCCTTACAGCCAACTGAAGAGATAGGCAAAAGGAAAGGATCTTGGCACTTCTGACTTCTGTACAGAAAATCAGTAAGAAACTGACAAAAGGTTACAAATATAGCACTCTGTGAACGTTTTGTGTGATACAAAAAATTGGAAATTAAAATATAACTTTTACTAGATCATGTTAAAAACAGGGGATTTACAAACATTTTTAAAAGAAATAGAAATTTGGATCCACCACTTGTTAACCAGATACTATCACTACTGGTTAATAGAGACAAACACCTTCGTTAGGTATATGTGAAGTCTCTTGTAAATCAAATGACAAGATTGTCTCTTGGCATATTACTCATATTAGGTAACGATAATCCTTATTCGGGGTAGGTTTGAATATTTAATATATTTGAGGATAATAAAGGAAAAAGTGTGTAGAATATACAATAACCACTAATGATGGAGGGTATTGGTTGAGCGTCTGCCAACTATAGTGTGTGTGGACACAATAAGTTATACACCCAAGATTGTATGTAATTCTCTTCATAGGTTGGTTTGGTTATTATACAAACCTCTGACCTTATAATATTTTGGTGATAAATTGTGGGTTAGTGAGTGCTATGCTGCCCACAATACTGATAGAGAGTGGGAAGTCAGATACACTTCTAGTAATTACTTAGTACTACCGCAATAGCAAATACTTGAGTTCCGAAAATTGTTATTATAGAGAATTAATGAACTCAAATATTGTGTAACCTTTTAATACCTTTTATTGAATATCTCTAATAATTATCTGGGTTAGTATGGATACGTACTGTACACCCACAAAACTATGAGGAGTTTGTGGTCTGATATACTTCTTGTTTTTACTTATTAATGCCGTAGTGAATTATACTTAGATTTCCTAGAGTGTTAATGTAAGGAGTCAATTGGTAGACTCTCATATAGGGTTGCCTCTAGAAATTATTTGTCACTGGTAAATTTCTATGTTCAAGGAAACAGACCTTTGGATAAGTGTTATGGATGCCACTGGTAGATTACAATGAATTTGACTATAAAAGGTAAAAAGTCAGATAGACTCCTTGTGGTTACCTGTTAATACCTTAATAGTTTGTACTTAGGTTTCCTTACGTATAATTGTAGGGAGTCATATTATGAACTCTGATATTGGATTACCTATTAATACCGTTTGTAAAATATTGCTACTAAGTATCTGGATTCATTAAAATAAATACTGTGCTACCCACACTACTATAGAGAGTGGAATATCTGACACACTCCTGATTTTTACCTGTTAATACCGTAAAGACTTGTACTAGGTTTTCCTAAAGTATTAGGTAAAGAGTCAGTTACCTTATAGGTACCACTGGAAATATCGTGAATTAAGGTAAGTCTAACTCAGTTACCAACTTTATTTTGTAAATATCTTGAATAATATATAAACTAGGACAAGCCTTAATCAATACCTATGTTACCTATGAGTAACCCAAGTTTGTGGTACACCTAGTGTAGCTCAATCAGCTTAGACTAGACACCGCAAACGCGGCAGCAACTATTTTTATACCATTTTATATTGTCATTTAAATAAAGATGGTGGATCAACAAATTAAATTAAAAACAACAATTAGGAAAGAATGGGGGGACGCCACTGACGCGTTTCGCCGTGGTGGCTGTATCAAAGGGCACCTGGAATGTGGATGGCAGATAGACAGCAATTGTGAGCTTCTGCCCACTGAATGATTTGAGCCACCTCCTTCATGGCTAAGGAACTCTGAGTTCCCCCTGGTGGTTGATGTAAGCCACTGAGGTTATGTTATATGACTGGAACCTGATAAACTGGGTTAAAAGCAGCTGAGGCAAAGCCATCAAGGCATTGAAGATTGCTCTCAACTCCAATATGTTTATGGGGAGAGCAGATTCCTCCTGAGACCACAGTCCCTGCACCTTCAAAGAGTCCCAAACTGCTCCCCAGCCCATCAGGCTGGCGTCCATGGTCACAATCACCCATGAGGGTCTCCGAAAGCATGTCCACGGAGACAGATGTTCTTGAGACATCCACCACAGAAGAGTCTTTCATCGCTTGGTCTAGAACTATCCTCTGAGATAGGTCTGCATAATCCCAGTTCCATTGACTTAGCTTGCATAACTGTAGGGCTCTCAAATGGAATTGAGCAAAGGGAACTATGTCCATGGAAGCCACCATCAGGCCAATTACCTCCATACATTGGGCCACTGATGGCCTTACAGCCAACTGAAGAGATAGGCAAAAGGAAAGGATCTTGGCACTTCTGACTTCTGCCAGATATATTTACATTGATAGGGAATCTATAATGGTTCCCAAGAAGACCACCCTTGAAGCCGGAATAAGGGAACTCTTTTCCAAATTCACCTTCCATCCTTGGGAACAAAGAAAAGACAACAAGATCTCTGTATGGGATTTTGGTAGTTGAAAAGATGGCACCTGAACCAGAATATTGTCCAGATAAGGTGCCACTGCAATTCCCCAAGACTGAATTACTGCCAGCAGAGCTCACAGGACCTTTGAGAAAATTCTGGGAGCTGTGGTGAGGCCAAACGGATGCGCCACAAACTAAAAGTGTTTGTCCAGATAGGCAAATCTCAGAAATGTGTGATGATCCCTGTGAATGGGAACGTGCAGGTATGCATCCTTCAGATCTATGGTCATCATGAACTGACCCTCTTGCACCAGAGGAAGAATGGAACAGATAGTCTCCATTTTGAAGGACGGCACTCTGAGAAATTTGTTGAAAAACTTTAGATCTAGAATAGGCCTAAAAGATCCCTCTTTTTTGGGCACCACGAACAGGTTAGAATAGAATCCTAGACCCTGTTCCTGTATTGGGACTGGAACTATCACTCCCAGGAGGGAAAGATCCTGTACACATATTAAGAACACCCCTCTTTTTGTCTAGTCTCCAGATAATCTTGAGAGGTGGAACCTTCCCCTGGGAGGAAAGGTCTTATCTAACTTGTAACTCTGGGATACTATGTCCACGGCCCATGGGTCTGGGACATCTCATACGCTTGAGAAAACTAAGAGCATCTGCCCCCCACTTGATCCGATCCCGAATCGAGGGCAAACCCTTCATGCTGACTGAGATTCAGCTGCAGGCTTCTTAGATTGCTTCCCTTGTTCCAAGACTGACTGTTTCCAAGAGGGCTTGTACTGTTCCTGCTTGGTAGAGGAGTGGGAAGACTTACCTCTGAAGTTACGAAAGGAGCGAAAATTACTCTGACGCCCTTTCGATTAATTCTTCCTATGATATCGGAACAAATTTCTGCCAACCTAGGCCCAAACAAGGTCTTCCCCTTGTAAGGAATCGCCAAAAGTTTAGGTTTAGAAGAAACATCCACTGACCAAGATTTCAGCCATAGCGCCCTACGCGCCAAAATTGTGAAACCAGATATTTTGCCCCTCAATTTAATAACCTGCAAAGAAGCGTCCGTGATAAAGGAATTGGCTAGCTTAACAGCTCTTATACTATCCTGTATCTCCTACAAGGGAGTCTTTGCTTGGTGGGACTCAGACAAAGCATCAAACCAATATGCTGCCGCACTTGTCACCGTAGCAATACACACCGCCAGTTGCCACTGTAATCCCTGATGAATATACATCTTCTTTAAGAAAGCCTCCAGCTTCTTGTCCATAGGGTCCTTGAAAGAGTAACTATCCTCAATAGGAATAATATTCCTCTTGGCAAGTGTAGAAATCGCCCCTTCTACGGGGACCGTCTGCCACGACTCCTTAATGGAGTCGGTTACTGGGAACATCTTCCTAAAGACTGGAGAGGGAGACAAAGGAATACCAGGTCTCTTCCATTCCCAGGCAATAATCTCCGTAACATGGTCAAGGAGAGGGTACCTCATAGTACCTATTTAGTTTACTAGACTTCTTAGGGTTGACGATAGGCGTTAAACCTCCTTTAACAAAAAAATGAAGGTGTTCAAGCTTGAATCTGAAGGAAACCACTTCAGCATCATAAGGAATTATACTATCCGAATCTGAGATTTCACCCTCAGAGGCTACCGAAGTATCCTCCGCTTCCGACCTATGTGAAAGATCAACTTGGTAAGCCTGCAATGGATCAGAAACCTTACTATCTGATTCTCTAATTTTCCTCTTATGTCTCCCCTGAAGCATGGGGATGGCAGCTAGCGCCTCAGATACCACAGAGGATACCTGGGCAGCAATTTCAGCCTTCAAATACACTCCTTCAGGAGAATATGAGGAACCGCAGGGCACTGCGTATGATAACAATAAAGTTTGGGACGCTTGAGGAGAAGGCTGTGGCATTACCTGAACAGTATCAACCTGAGAGAATGGTGGCTCAGAGACAAAAAGTCTATCTTTGTACATTAAAGTTCTTTCGATACAAGAAGAAGAACAAAAAGAAAAAGGAGGTTCAACTTGGGTATCCAAGCAAAGTTTGCACTCTATAGAAGGCATAGACTTTTGGTCCATATTGCAAGTACATTTCACTCAAACAAAACAACAACAAAAAAAATATATATATATTTTTAATACTGTATCTTTAAGATTGATTCCCAAAGTAAACAAAATTCATTATTATTATTATTATTCTTTATTTATAAAGCACCAACAGATTCTGCAGCGCTGTCCATGGGTAAAAAAGATGTAATTATAGGACAGACCTTGGCAACTATATAAATTTGAATTACCTCAAGAGCAAAGTTTCAAACCCAAAAATTTACTGTTAGCAATTAAACAACAAAAAACCTCTTATGCAGCCTCTACACCTCAGTGATAAGCTGAGACGCCTACCTGCCCCTCTCTGCAACACTAGTCTGAATGCAAGACAGACGGTATGAACGGAGCAGCTCCAGACTCCTGAGAGATATCCGTTGCAGCTTATAGTAGCTTCCCATGTAATGGCTTCATCAGTAAGTAAAATCTTACCTAACGCCTAGCTCCTTTACAATCCTTAATGAATGCCTCTGCCAGACTCATCTTCCTTACGAGTCGCTCTTCATCTGCTGCACCTCTCTGCCAATCTCTTCACTGGCTTTCTCTTGCCTCTAGGATCAAACACAAAATTCTCACTCTGACATACAAAGCCCTTAACTGCACTGCTCCCCCCTATATCTCAGACCTTGTCTCAAGATACTCTCCCTCCCGTCCCCTTCGCTCTGCTCACGACCTCCTACTCTCCTCCTCTCTTGTCACCTCATCACACTCCCGTTTACAGGACTTCTCCAGACTGGCTCCCATCCTGTGGAACTCTCTGCCTTGCTCCACAAGACTCCCTTCTAGTTTTAAAAGCTTCAAGTGCTCCCTAAAGACTCTACTGTTTAGGGATGCATACAACCTATGCTAACCTTTCTTTATACCAGTTCCTCTCTTCCATTGCTATCCCCTGAACCCCCTTAGCATGTAAGCTTAAGAGTCCAGCTGTTTGTTGATCACCTTCTCAAGAGCTGACTACAATAGTGCAACTCTTGGCAGGGCCCTCTACCCATTTGATCCCTATAACTGTTTTGTTGTATTCCGCCTTTGTTAATAGCGCTGCGGAATCTGTTGGCGCTCTACAAATAAACGATAATAATAATAATAATAATAAGTGCATGCTTAGTAGACCCTGCCAAAGAGAGAAGGATCTGCCTCTCCTATGACGTCAGAGGCGGTCCCATCGGCCATACTAATTCACATACAAACGGCTAGTTTATTTGCCCACAAAGAGAAAAATAACATACTGAGCCACCAATAATTCTTAAGTACCTTTAACATATCACGTAACTTAAAGAATCAAATCTCTAATTTTAACATCAAACAGTGCCCTGCTACCTGCCCTTATGCATCCTGAACCTCAGGAATGTAAAATTCCTGTATAAGGTGCAGCTTAAAAACTGCTGTAGTGCCAGAGTCCTTTCCATAAGAAATTAAAAATGGCACTTTCCTGCACCCATGACTGCCCTGCAAGAGGACAGCTCACCTAGCATGAGAGGAAGCCACTCCTCACAGAGACCTGTGGAAAAAAGAAAGGACAGAGTAAACCTACTCTGGCTTTCTATGTGAGGGCAGCAATTTGTTAGGAAAACGCAGTGAGGTCCACCCTACAAGTTCCTAACTGCTTGAAAGCTACCACAGCCTTACTGAAGAGACTAACGTGGAATACAGCTAGACCCAGCTTGTCAGGAAAGATCAGAACAAACCTGCTCAGGCTTTCAAAATAATAAAATCTTGATAGAAGAAATTCTTTAACAGACACCAAAACTTCACCTCCTCCTTGCACTGAAGGCAAAGAGAATGACTGGGGATTGTGGGAAGGGAAGTAATACTTAACAGCTTTGCTGTGGTGCTCTTTGCCTCCTCCTGCTGGCCAGGAGTGATATTCCCAACAGTAATTGATGATCCCATGGACTCACCATATCTTAGGAAAGAAATAGAGCATAAAAATGAAAATAAAGAACCTTTTTATACCACCATAAAAATATATATGAAAGTCTCGATAAAAAGTTCAAATAGATAAAAGCCACATTCGTTATCATTTTTGCACAATGTGTACACAGTGCATCACTTGAAGACAACAGATAGATCCTTTGCATGTATATTAGCTTTGCGTCACTGGTCTGTATACAATGTATACACAGCTACCTGTATCAATACTTGGAACAAAAAGAATAATCCTTTACAAGCGTCTCTTGCTTTATACCATTTGTCTTCTGGAGACTGATAGAGCAATCTCACTCATCCCTCCACCTCCAGGAAAACGGTTCTGGTGTTATGCTGGGCTCTTGATCCTCTTGTATTTCAGGTGCTGGCTTTGATTTTCCTTTTCGGTGGAAAAATTTCTGATTAGAAAGTGCAGAGTGCGATGTGGAGTTCAAATAGAAGAAAACAAAAGACAAACCTCCCGCTCTTAGCATGTATCACGTGCTGGGTTTTTGCTAGGTACCTAGGCTGCAATTTGTATAATAGGTTTGCAGGAAAACAGCTTCTACACCTTTCACCTGTTGCTTGGGCTTTCTAAAGATAACAGCTGTTCCTGAAGACTGAAATTAAAAATCCTCCACTCCTATTCCATTGGATAGGCTTAATTGTCTCTTAAGGTGGTATAGATATTGAAGGTGGTATAGGTTCTATGGTTCTTAAACATTTTGAATGCACATCATGAACAAACTATAAGAGGATGTATATTTCTAATATGTACAGTTGTTAATATAAATATAGTACATCACAAAAACTTTTTTGTATATAGTGTGCGGGCTGAGTATTGAGAATAATGTTGGAAAATAGTACATAAAAATAATAACATTAGGTAAAAATATATTAATCAATGAATAGATAATAATCATATTAAACATTTTATTATAGTTCTAACATAGAATATGTGAAATGTAGTGAAACAAAATCAAGGGGTAATTGGGTTAGCCAGCTCATAATGGTATGAAAGAATGAAAAGAAGGGGGAAGATTTAGAATATTAATACTGTTATATACTTAAACTCCCACCTATTTTACTCTCCTCACTTGCACTATTAACACAATCACAATGGAAGACAAACTTTTTTCTTTCAGGGATAATTTAATGTTGGAACTTAATAATGTAAATATCATAGAAGGGAATACTATTAACCACATCATGGATTTAAACCAAATGGCAAATTAGTTAGATAAACTTATGGTGAGAGAGATTAAACAGAAAATGGAACTAGTATTTCTAGATAAATACACAGATCTAAATCTGATACCAAGAGGACAAAATTTAAAAAGACATGCACTTTCACTTTAAATTCTAAAGTAAAGATACATCACTTGGATTAATTGAAATTCTAAAAAAAAAAATCATGTAAAGAACCTTTGGGACAAATAAATGAACAGATAACAGAATATGGACAAAGGTTGTAAAATAAAAAAAAGATTCTCTTGGTTTTAAAGAGAGACAGAAAACTTTGGTAATTAACAGATCTGAAACATGAACTTTTAGACACACAATGGAGAAAATTAAAAGAGAAATGAATCAACTGAACACCCTAAAGAAACTCAAGATAAAGTTGAAATTAAGGATAATAGGATAATTCCATCACAAACATATGACAACTGTGAAAAAGTCACTCACAATAAGGGGAATAATTGGTCAGGGTATATAAACCCCAGACAACACAGAGGAGGTTACACACATATGAGGTATCAAAATAAAAATGATAACCACTCCAATTGGAGACCAAACTATAATCTTTAACAGTATCAGCGGGACTATAGTCCCTTTTCCCAACACACACGGAGGCAATATAATAGTAAATAATTTCATAGACAAAGGAGAAATAGTTGGAGATTAGAAACCAACAACCCGTATATGGCCCCTAAATGAACGGTAGGATAATGAGGCTAACAATCTAAATCAAACTGAAAGGGATTTTTTTTTAGAGATAAGCCCTATGAGAGAGGGCAGCTCAAGAATTCTCCAAGCCCAAGTAAGGAGAGAAAGATTCCAAACCCCACAAAACCTAAGAAAAAGACAATTAGAAGACAGAGAGGAGGAAATAATAGAAGGATAGGCAAAAAGAGTGAGATAGTAGTAGAACCTAATGGGATTTTTAATCTAAGTAAAGCCAATTTAAATATTGATGAGAAATGTGTTCTATCTCTGGGCATATCCTTTGCTCCTACAAGAATCATGAACAAATTTGACACCCACATACATGTTAAACAATTTGTAAGAAAACTTACCCTCAAAAGGTTTTTTATGAAAAATCCTATTAAAAGAAAACTAAACTTAAAGGATTACTTACTGTTAAAAATTTTAAGCTAAACAACTAACATATTAAAGTTATTAAACATTAATTAAAACCTACTGACCTATATTTTTTCCAAAACGAAGTTTCATAACGTTCTAAAAGTTATATCTTTTATTCGCTGATGATGTCACGTTATCCTGCCCACTATTTTCAGCACTGAGTGTTCAAAATACTTAAACCAATAACTTTGTGTTTAAAGCGCCATTTTGAAACCTAGGTATTGTAAACGGATTGGTACAGAGCAAAGGATACCCACGGAGTGGGTTTGGAAAACAATTAAATTTGCAGACAAGATTTCTGATATACGGTAGAGATATGTTAATTAAATGCTATTGATAAAAAGCGTAGGGGGCGGAGCCGAGCCAGACACCAGCATGGCTGCAAATATGTGAAGCTCCATTTGGATTTCCCCTCAAAGGGCTTATTAACAGAGAAATCCAGGCAAAAAAAAACCAGCAAGAGGTCTGAGAAGACGCGCAGTGAATCCCGGAGCGCAAATTAATGCCCAACACAACAGTCAAGCACTTCATATGACGGATTAGCAGTAGTCGGCAGATGGGTGAGATAGCGCAGTGAAGCGCCATTTTAACTAACTGATCACACAACACCCCGGCAGCGCAGCATATAACAACCGCAGGGCCCACACATACCTAACAGCGGTACAAAGGGCAAGTAAACTATCGCCCCAATATTGCAGAAAGCACCGCTGGGATTACGCAAGGAATGGCTATACTTAACTGAGCTGTAGAGCGCCCGGGAAGCCACCATACCACTTTGGCCTAGCTAGCACTACAAATAAGGAGCTTAGTTAAAGCAGCCTTGCCAGATTGAGAGGAGAAGTTAGGTCCTCATCTACCTCTGGAAACTAACGTTTGCTCGCTACAGAGACAGGGCATCAGATTCTTCACAGCCCAACTGAAAGCACACGTAGCAGTACAGAGGCCTCAGCCCACACACAGCCCTTTTTCATTTAGCCCTATCTAGGCAGCATAACATTAACAAAAAGGATAAGAAAAGAGAAGGAAAAGTAAAGGGGGGGGAAAATAATAATAATAAAAATGGAAAGAATTAAATTAAATTATTTTCAACTCCCAAACAAGTTAAAAGACATCTGTGCCTGCACCACCTTCTACACTGGCAGTCTGCCATAATTGTAAACAGCAGCCCAGACCGCTTAGCAGATACCAAAATGGCGTCCAAACGCCTCCCCAAAGGGGACAAAAACAAAGCAGCAGCAATAACATCCACAAAATTAAACACATACTTCAAGACTGTGGACACAAACACCGCCATACCACCTAATTCCCCTGGCTCAAGTGACAGTTTTCAAGAAGAAGATTCAGGCTCTATGCACACAGACTCTCATACCCCTATAACCAAAGCTGACCTGCAATCTCTCCCGACAAAAGAGGACTTTGCGTCCTTTATGAGTCAAGTCAGCCAACTCATCAAAGAGGGCCTTGCAGATGTCAAAAAAGATGTCACAGACTTGGGTAACAGAGTGCTTCAGCTAGAAGATCATGCAGAAGAAATATCAGAACCAATAAATTTACACACCATGCAGTTACAACATCAAGCAGAGGAAATGAGACAGATGCAGATGCAAATAGAAGATCTGGACAACCGTGGCAGATGCCAGAACCTAAGAATTAGAGGCATATCCAAAAACATTCAAGCTGCAGCACTTCCACAATACCTACAAGGCCTATTTGAATTTCTCTTAGATGACGAAGAGGCAGCCAACATCTCTTTGGACAGAGTACATAGGGCACTACGACCTAAACCACCGCCCAAAACACCACTGAGAGATGTCATACTTCGCTGCCATAGCTATAAAGACAAAGAAAGATTGCTAACGGCTGCCAGAAAGAAAGCGCCAATTCACAAAGATGGTGACAATATACAAATCTTTGCGGACCTTAGTCCACTCACTCTCACCAGACGAAGAAATGTAAAATTTCTCACTGCTCACCTACAAGAGCACAACATCCCTTATTGCTGGGGATTCCCCTTCGCAATTAGAGTGTCTAAAGACAATAAAGAATTCACTTATAAAGAATTAGAGGACTTAAACCCTTTTTGCTCACAACTTCATATCCCTTTACCGAAGCAAATACCTCAGCTGGCAGAACAGGAAAATAACGATCCAACCACAGACCTTACACTTTCAAAACCACAGAGACAAAGGTGGACCACGGTAGTGAGGAAACGTAAAATGGCCAACGCTTCTTCCCACAAAGCACCGACTCCTACATCAGACCCACCCTGATTATCTTGATAACCTTATTCTGCCTACTAATGCTTAGGCCGACCCACCTGAGACAGGCCTGTAAGAAGATATGGCCGCTTTTGAAATAGACTCAATTTAATACAAAAGGGAAAAAAACAAACAAACAAAAAAAACCTGGAATTCAATATCTATAAGAACATTATTCTAGTCCTGAGAGGGGAATAGAAGTGGTTTGTTTTTAGTATTACTACTTCCCCCCGATTGTTTACTATTGGGACTTGGGAATACTTCCCTAACCCTGAGTATAGTTTAGGTTATTGTTATGTGATTTTGTTTATAACATTTTTTGTTATGTTTTTTAATGTTTTCTTTGTATTTTGTTATAGTATCTCTGCAAGGTATAGAATAACTTGTCGGTGCGCAATCACTACAGGCATCATCGCTGACATGTTACAAAGGCATCTACGGCCCCTCACCACATGCAATACCATAAAGCTCTACTACCAATATATGGCATCTGTTTACGGTAAGACGTTCACATCAAACACTCTAGCTAACTCCACCACGCGACACAGACATGACTTCTAGACGATTAAAATTGACCACGCAAAACACCAAAGGACTGAATTCGCCCACCAAAAGATCAGTGGCTCTGAACTGGTTCGCGAAACAAAAGTGTTCTAGAGTGTTTGTCCAAGAGACACATTTCCCTCGAGCAGAGGAACCTAAGTTTTCCAATAAACACTTTCCACTAGGCTTCTTTAATTCCCATGAGAAAAAAAAGAACGGTGTGGGTATTCTCCTACATAGCTCCCTGCCCTTTAAATTGCTTCATACTGCATTAGACAAGGAAGGTAGAGTGCTAATACTAGTGGGCCTTATACACAATAGACCAATCACCTTAGTCAACGTGTATGCCCCAAATACAAATAAGAGCAGATTTTATAAGAAACTCACATCATTGGTTAGGGACACCAGAAAAGGCACGGTGGTCATGGGAGGGGACCTAAACGTCATTATGGACCGGGCTCTATACACCACATCCGCCAACACACATAAATCACCACGTCCCCCTAACTCAACATACAATTACATCAAACGATCAGGATTGATAGAAACTTGGAGGGTGCAACATCCTACACAACGAGGTTACTCCTTCTATTCCCACCCCTGGTCCATGTACTCTAGGATTGACTACCTGTACCTTGACCAATCCAGCCTCTCCTTATTGGTAGATACTGAGATTGTACCAACGGCCTGGTCGGACCACTCAATGATCTCCATGACAATAAACTGGCCGGATTCCCCAATACACCCTTTCATGTGGAGGTTAGACAATTACGTGATACACCACCCACCCATAGCGCAAAAACTTACATCTACCTTAACCGAGTATTTTAGCCTCAACGCAATCCCCGAGACACAACCACGTTATATATGGGAAGCACACAAAGCAGTGTTCCGTGGGGAATGTATCAAACATAAAGCATACATTAAAAAACAACACGACACCCAACTCAATATGCTGACTAGCAAACTACACACCCTAGAGGAGCAACATAAACGCTCTCCTTTAGACCGATCCACATTAACAGCCCTGACTTCCATCAGAAAAGAGCTTAAGACCCTGCTTTACTCGGAAGCTCAGAGAAAGGCCCTGACGCTTAGGAAAAAATATTTCTACGAGGGGAACCGACCGGGCAAAATTCTTGCAAATACCTTAAGAGACAAGAACACTCTTACATACATCCATAAACTAGAGACCAGACAAGGAGATAAAATCTTAGATAGTAAAAACATAGCTTCCCACTTCAGAACCTTCTACCAGTAATTATACAACTTACCTATAAATGTATCCCCAACCCACACGCAAGATATAGTGGCGTATATAGAGTCAGCCACCCTAAACAAACTAACACAGACACAAGCGACAAACTTAGAGGCACCTATCACCCTAACAGAGATTTTGAAAGCTATTAAAGAACTACCTACAGGCAAGAGTCCAGGGCCAGACGGACTCCCCAACCAATATTATAAAACTTACAGCACAATCCTGGCCCCTCATCTACTTAAATTCTTCAACTCTCTAGACGAAGGAGTACAATTTTCCAAAGACTCTCTAGCTGCTCACATCTCAGTAATCTCGAAACCTAATAAGCTGCAACAGGACCCGGGCAGCTATCGGCCCATATCATTACTCAACACAGACATTAAGATATTGGGAAAAATTCTAGCAAATCGCTTAAACCTAGTCCTCCGAGACATTGTACACACAGATCAGGTGGGCTTTGTCCCTGGTCGAGAGGCCAGGGACAACACCCTCAGAGCCCTGACCCTCGTAGATTATGCTAAGAAACACAACATTGAGTCGGTGCAGATGGCCATAGATGCCGAAAAGGCATTCGATCGGACAGATTGGCAATTTTTATTAGAAACACTAAAAAGTATAGGATTCGGCCCAAAAATCACCAATAGAATTTTTAGTCTATATTCCTGTCCAAATGCAAAAGTCAAAGTCAATGGCACCCTTTCAGACACACTCCCCATACGTAATGGTACGCGGCAGGGATGCCCCTTATCCCCAATTCTATTTATCTTAATGATGGAAGTCTTAACCTCCCATATCCGCAAGAACCCCAAAATCGAAGGGATTTCACTCGGCCAACAAAACTATAAAATAGCCGCCTATGCAGATGACCTCTTGTTTTTGGTATCCTCCCCTCACACGACTATCCCAGAAATACTAAATAAGCTCGATAGATTTGGTCATTACTCTAATTTCCTTGTCAACAAACAAAAGTCTGAAATCCTAAACATCACGCTTTCAGACACACAATTCCAATCCCTATCTACAATATGCCCACTAAAACTAAAAACTGATACAATCAAATATTTGGGAATACATCTGTCCCCTAGCCAAGTGACACTCTTCGAAAGAAATTACAGCACGTTACTTGTCAACACGCAAAGAGATCTTAAGACATGGACCAATAAACCACTGTCTTGGTAGGGACGAATACAGGCCTTAAAGATGACCACACTCCCTAGAATCACTTACATCCTACAGACCCTTCCAATGCATATCCCCCGATGGTACATGACCCGACTACAAAACAGCCTCAACTCATTTGTCTGGGGAAAATGCAAACCTAGAATTAGTAGGGACACAATGTACAGACCAACTACGGATGGGGGACTAGGCCTACCCAAAATTGAAGAGTACTATCAGGCAGTGACACTTCAAAGGATTATGGACTGGCACAAAAGGCAGGAGAGCAAAGCTTGGGTCACACCCTTAGTACACGCCCTATGCTGGGTACCGAGCAAGTTAAGGCCCCCGCATTGCCGACAGTTAGACATACACAAACAATTATTTAAAAATTGGGACCACATAGTAGCCTCTAAACCACACATTTCCACTATCAGATCTCCCTTATTCCCAATAGTGTTAAATGTAGAGATGGTGGGAGGATTAGACAAAGGATTTCAAAGGCTTACAGAATGGGACTACACTATCCCGTTATTTAATTTCACTGAAGCAGGCAAACTCTTAGAAAGAGACAAACTAACCGACCTAGCAGACGGTAGATTCACAAACTGGTTAAAATATGCACAGTTGCAACATTTTATTCACACCTCTCCGTTTAAAACTGACCTCCTAAGAAAGCTTACCGCTTTTGAACAAATATGTTATGAAGGCCACATACCGAGAGGTACACTATCCTTGTCCCGTAAACTCCTCATTAAGAACCACGCTGACTCCCTGCCACCATTCACCACTAAATGGAATTTAGATCTAGCCATCAGCTTAGATCATGATAGTTGGGCTAATATTTTTAGATTAATTAAGAGATCCTCGACATCAGCGTCGATATTAGAACTAAACTTTAAAATTCTCCTTCGCTGGTATTTAACCCCGTTGAGGTTAAATAGTATCTATCCAAACACATCAGACAAGTGCTGGAGGGGTTGCGGTAGGCATGGTAGCTTAATGCATATGTGGTGGCAGTGCCCTAGAATTCGTCCACTTTGGAATACAGTGGAGGCACACTTTAAGCAGAGCCTTTCCGCTGAGTTCACACTAAACCCAAATATAGTCCTGTTAAATGACCTACCCAAATTAACCTGCCGCCTAAAATTACTAGTACTACAGATAGGCCTCAACAGTGCGAGGAAATTAATAGCTCGCCACTGGAAAAAACCCACGACTATCTCTGGGACGATGTGGTTAGAGGAAGTTGAGGATCAGCTATCCTTAGAACAATACGGATACCTCTGTCGTAATAAAATGGACACTTTCCTAAATGTTAAATTTATATGGCAAGAGTCGCTCCATAAGATAGCCGTCACATAGGCAATAATGACCCCCCCCCAGGCACCTTTTGCATCAGAGACAGCGAGCCATGAGTACATTGATGTCGCCGGTGATGCCTAGTAGACCAAAGAATTGACACCATACATATATAAAATACCCATAAGGTAAGATCAGAAGTACCGAGTGAATGCCTGTCCTGTTTTGTTTTAGTCTACTGTCTAATAGTCTTACAGTATGTAATCAATATAGTACTAAAGCGAACGTACGTATTAAGACTTCAATAGAAAAATGAAGATACTTTGCAGAGTGAAATATCACATGTTTTAAAATCTAATTCGAATTTGCCAGTTTGTCTGTTTTACTGTTACTCTCCCCCCTAGTTATTTCAACAATGTCCCGTTGGAGTATAAGATCACCCTGCCTATCCTATCCTGCCTGCAATAAAGGATCTTAAAAGACTATGGACATAATAGGACGTTATAGCATTACTCTGGGAGGGGGTCAGTACTATTGATACCTACCCAAAATTGTTATATTATAATGTTATATATCACTGTTAAGACATATGTCGACCAAAAAAGATTGTCTGTAACTATCAAAATTTTCAATAAAAATAACAAATTAAAAAAAAAAAAAAAAAAAAAACGTATTTGGGGTAGTTAGTTAGTAACAGGCATAGAAAATATTTACTTACAGTGGCCCTTTAAGGAACTTAGCTAAGAGGGATATAGAACAAACTAAAACACACACTAATCTGAAACCACACTCAAAATTGTATCCAACTTTTGCAAAGGGGTTTAATTTGGAAACTTTTCAAAAGATGGTACTACAAGACCTAAGAGAATTTGACCATAAAAGATACAGACCAAATTATAATAGATCAACTACAAAATAATAAAAAGTAATCATAAAGCCAGCCATGATGAACACAGACAATTATGTTAAAGAAGCGAACAGGATTCTTAATGATTCAAACACCTATAAGCTATTAGATCTAAATCCCACAAATATTTAAAAAAACAAAACAAAAAAAACTCCTAACTATACTTCAGGAAGGAAAGTAGAATGATATCCTAAATGATAATGAATTCAAATTTTTAAACCCTGAATTCCCAAGAATCCCAATCTTCTATTTCCTTCCTAAGGTACACAAGAGCCTCCAAAATCCACCAGGTATACCCATCATTTCTGGGATTGGGTCTATCACATGTAACCTTTCCAAGTATGTAGATTTACATCTCCAAAATGTAAAGAATTTAGAAACTTTTTTTTTTTTACGGGATTTCACACGTACTACAATTGGTTGAGAACATTAAATGGGAAGAAGGTCTGGTTGTAGCTACATGTGATGTGACCTCACTATGTATACAGTGGTAAACCACACTAAGGGACTACAAGCAGTTTAAAACTTTCTACTTAAAGATAAAGTTATAAGTTCAGATATGCGTGTCTTTCTTTTGAAAAGTATAAAATTTATACTAGAAAACAACTATTTTGCATTCAATGGGAAATATTACCTACAAACAGATGGTACTGCTTTGGGCACGAGATTCACACCAAGCTATGCGAACATATTTATAGGAGATTGGAAAATGAATTTTTACAACAATCTGACGCCTAGATTTAGAGTTTTGCGGCCAAAGGGGTGCGTTAGCTACGCGTGCTTTTTTCTGGCCGCACTTTTTAAATACCCCTGGTATTTAGAGTTCACAGAATGGCTGCGTTAGGCTCCAAAAAAGGAGCGTAGAGCATATTTAGCGCAACTTCAACTCTCGATACCAGCGGTGCCTACGGACGCGGCCAGCTTCAAAAACGTGCTCGTGCACGATTCCCCCATAGAAAACAATGGGGCTGTTTGAGCTGAAAAAAAACCTAACACCTGCAAAAAAGCCACGTTCAGCTCCTAACGCAGCCCCATTGTTTGCTATGGGGAAACACTTCCTATGTCTGCACCTAACACTCTAACATGTACCCCGAGTTTAAACACCCCTAACCTTACACTTATTAACCCCTATTCTGCCACCCCCGCTATCGCTGACACCTGCATATTTTTTTAACCCCTAATCTGCCACTCCGTAAACCGCAGCTACTTACATTATCCCTATGTACCCCTAATCTGCTGCCCCTAACACCGCCGACCCCTATATTATATTTATTAACCCCTAATCTGCCCCCCACAACGTCGCCTCCACCTGCCTACACTTATTAACCCCTAATCTGCCGAGCGGACCGCACCGCTATTATAATAAAGTTATTAACCCCTAATCTGCCTCACTCCCGCCTCAATAACCCTATAATAAATAGTATTAACCCCTAATCTGCCCTCCCTAACATCGCCGACACCTAACTTCAAACATTAACCCCTAATCTGCCGACTGTAGCTCACCGCTATTCTAATAAATGTATTAACCCCTAAAGCTAAATCTAACCCTAACACTAACATCCGCCTAAGTTAAATATAATTTAAATCTAACTAAATAAATTAACTCTTATTAAATAAATTATTCCTATTTAGAGCTAAATACTTACCTGTAAAATAAATCCTAATATAGCTACAATATAAATTATAATTATATTATAGCTATTTTAGGATTAATATTTATTTTACAGGTAACTTTGTATTTATTTTAACCAGGTACAATAGCTATTAAATAGTTAGGAACTATTTAATAGCTAAAATAGTTAAAATAATTACAAAATTACCTGTAAAATAAATCCTAACCTAAGTTAAAATTAAACCTAACACTACACTATCAATAAATTAATTAAATAAAATACCTACAATTATCTACAATTAAACCTAACACTACACTATCAATAAATAAATTAAATACAATTCCTACAAATAAATACAATTAAATAAACTAACTAAAGTACAAAAAATAAAAAAGAACTAAGTTACAAAAAATAAAAAAATATTTACAAACATTAGAAAAATATTACAACAATTTTAAACTAATTACACCTACTCTAAGCCCCCTAATAAAATAAGAAAGACCCCCAAAATAAAAAAATGCCCTACCCTATTCTAAATTACAAAAGTTCAAAGCTCTTTTACCTTACCAGCCGTGAACAGGGCCCTTTGCGGGGCATGCCCCAAAGAATTCAGCTCTTTTGCCTGTAAAAAAAACCACATACAATACCCCCCCCAACATTACAACCCACCACCCACATACCCCTAATCTAACCCAAACCCCCCTTAAATAAACCTAACACTAAGCCCCTGAAGATCTTCCTACCTTATCTTCACCATACCAGGTTCACCGATCGACCCAGAAGAGCTCCTCTGATGTCTTGATCCAAGCCTAAGCGGGGGGCTGAAGATGTCCATGATCCGGCTGAAGTCTTCTATCAACGGCATCTTCAATCTTCTTTCTTTCGGATCCATGTTCATCCCGCCGACGCGGAACATCCATCTTCACCGACGACTTCCCGACGAATGACGGTTCCTTTAAGGGACATCATCCAAGATGGCGTCCCTCGAATTCCGATTGGCTGATAGGATTCTATCAGCCAATCGGAATTAAGGTAGGAAAATTCTGATTGGCTGATGGAATCAGCCAATCAGAATCAAGTTCAATCCGATTGGCTGATCCGATCAGCCAATCAGATTGAACTCGCATTCTATTGGCTGTTCCTATCAGCTAATAGAATGCGAGCTCAATCTGATTGGCTGATCGGATCAGCCAATCGGATTGAACTTGATTCTGATTGGCTGATTCCATCAGCCAATCAGAATTTTCCTACCTTAATTCCGATTGGCTGATAGAATCCTATCAGCCAATCGGAATTCGAGGGACGCCATCTTGGATGACGTCCCTTAAAGGAACCGTCATTCATCGGGAAGTCGTCGGTGAAGATGGATGTTCCGCGTCGGCGGGATGAACATGGATCCGGAAGAAAGAAGATTGAAGATGCTGTTGATATAAGACTTCAGCCAGATCATGGACCTCTTCAGCTCCCGCTTGGATGAAGACTTCAGCCGGATCATGGACATCTTCAGCCCCCCGCTTGGGCTTGGATCAAGACATCGGAGGAGCTCTTCTGGATCGATCGGTGAACCTGGTATGGTGAAGATAAGGTAGGAAGATCTTCAGGGGCTTAATGTTAGGTTTATTTAAGGGGGGTTTGGGTTAGATTAGGGGTATGTGGGTGGTGGGGGGTATTGTATGTTTTTTTTTTACAGGCAAAAGAGCTGAATTCTTTGGGGCATGCCCCGCAAAAGGGCCCTGTTCAGGGCTGGTAAGGTAAAAGAGCTTTGAACTTTTGTAATTTAGAATAGGGTAGGGCATTTTTTTATTTTGGGGGTCTTTGTTATTTTATTAGGGGGCTTAGAGTAGGTGTAATTAGTTTAAAATTGTTGTAGTTTTTTTCTAATGTTTGTAAATATTTTTTTATTTTTTGTAACTTAGTTCTTTTTTATTTTTTGTACTTTAGTTAGTTTATTTAATTGTATTTATTTGTAGGAATTGTATTTAATTTATTTATTGATAGTGTAGTGTTAGGTTTAATTGTAGGTAATTGTAGGTATTTTATTTAATTAATTTATCGATAGTGTAGTGTTAGGTTTAATTTTAACTTAGGTTAGGATTTATTTTACAGGTAATTTTGTAATTATTTTAACTATTTTAGCTATTAAATAGTTCTTAACTATTTAATAGCTATTGTACCTGGTTAAAATAAATACAAAGTTACCTGTAAAATCAATATTAATCCTAAAATAGCTACAATATAATTATAATTTATATTGTAGCTATATTAGGATTTATTTTATATTTAACTTAGGGGGGTGTTAGGGTTAGACTTAGCTTTAGGGGTTAATCCATTTATTACAGTAGCGGTGAGATTCGGTCAGCAGATTAGGGGTTAATAATTGAAGTTAGGTGTCGGCGATGTTAGGGAGGGCAGATTAGGGGTTAATACTATTTATTATAGGGTTATTGAGGCGGGAGTGAGGCGGATTAGGGGTTAATAACTTTATTATAGTAGCGGTGAGATCCGCTCGGCAGATTAGGGGTTAATAAGTGTAGGCAGGTGGAGGCGACGTGGAGGGGGGCAGAATAGCGGCTAATAAATATAATATAGGGGTCGGCGGTGTTAGGGGCAGCAGATTAGGGGTACATAAGGATAACGTAGGGGGCGGCGCTTTGCGGTCGGCAGATTAGGGGTTAATTATTGTAGTTAGCTGGCGTTGAGGTTGTGGGGGGCAGGTTAGGGGTTAATAAATATAATATAGGGGTCGGCGGTGTTAGGGGCAGCAGATTAGGGGTACATAAGTATAACGTAGGTGGCGGTCGGCAGATTAGGGGTTAAAAAAATGTAATCGAGTGGCAGCGATGTGGGGGGACCTCGGTTTCGGGGTACATAGGTAGTTTATGGGTGTTAGTGTACTTTAGAGCACAGTAGTTAAGAGCTTTCTAAACCGGCGTTAGCCCAGAAAGCTCTTAACTACTGACTTTTTTCTGCGGCTGGAGTTTTGTCGTTAGATTTTTAACGCTCACTTCAGCCACGACTCTAAATACCGGAGTTAGAAAGATCCCATTGAAAAGATAGGATACGCAAATGACGTAAGGGGATCTGCGGTATGGAAAAGTCGCGGCTGGAAAGTGAGCGTTAGACCCTTTCCTGACTGACTCCAAATACCGGCGGTAGCCCAAAACCAGCGTTAGGAGCCTCTAACGCTGGTTTTCACGGCTACCGCCCAACTCTAAATCTAGGCCTGAGTTTGGTGCGAGTCTCATGCTCTTTAAGAGGTATATAGACAACATACTAATTATCTGGAGAGTTTCGGAAGAAAGTTTAGTAGATTTCTTCTATAGCATGAATAATAATGATAGGGGGTTACATTTCAGGTATGAGTTTAGTAAAAAATCAGTATCCTTCCTAGATCTAGAGATTTTTGTTGATACAGATAACTTTGCCACAAAAACTTTCTCTAAAAAAGTTGACTGCAATAACTATGTACATAAAAAAAATGTCACCTCAAAAGATGGAAGGACAACATACCAACAGGGCATTTCCTAAGAATTAAAAAGAACTGCTCTAGACAAATAGATTTTGAAACACAAGTTAACATATGACAAACGAGATTTATTGAAAGAGGTTACACCGATCAGGAATTACATGGGGCCATAAAAAGGGCTCAAGAAACAGAAAGGAGTTCACTATTGGTATACAAAAATTCTAATCCCATATAAATGAATCAAATAAGGAGTATGATGTAGCCTTTATTACAGATTATAGTGAGAATCACTCTGTTATTCGAAAAATTGTCAAAAAACACTGGCATATAATAAAAAAAGACCTCATGCTGGGTGATGTACTTTCAGATAAACCAAAAATAATTTTTAGAAGGGCAAGGAATTTAAAAACAAATATTAGCCCCAAGTGAGTTCAAAAGAGACAACATAAGAATGATAGACAGGGACTTAAAAGGTGAAGCTATAGATGGATTCTACTCTTGTCATTCATGTAGGGCTTGTAAATATAGCACAAAAGTATTTTTATTCCAAACATAGGGAAACATTTTAACATACATGACACAATAGATGTTCTCAAAAGGGTATTGTATACATAATAAAATGTTCATGTAATTTATTTTATGGTGATGAAACTACCAGAATGTTGTGAGATCGAATCAGAGAACATCTCTGCAAAATAGAGAAAAGAAAATTAGACACCCATTTATACAAACATTATAGGAAGTTCATAAGAAAAACATTAAACTTTTTTTTTTCTGGGGTCTGTGTCAAGTAAAAGGAAATTGGAGAGGGGGTCATTTTGAAATGAAGCTATTAAGAAAAGAATCTGAACTGATCTATAAATGTGATACTCTTTTTCCAAAAGGGCTGAACTCAGAGTTAGACCTATCGCCCTTCTTGGGAGTTTAAGTCTATAACAGTATTAATACTCTAAATCTTCCCCTTCTTTTCATTCTTTCATACCATTATGATCTGGCTAACCCAATTACCCCTTGATTTTCTTTCACTACATTTCTCATATTCTATGTTAGAGCTAGAATAACATGTTTTATGGGATTATTATCTATTTATTGATTAATTTATTTTTACCTAGTATTATTTCTATGTACTATTTTCCAACATTATTCTCAATACTCAGCCCACACACTATATACAAAAATGTTTATTAGAAATATAAATCCTCTTATAGTTTGTTCATGATGTGCATTCAAAATGTTTAAGAACCATAGAACCTATACCACTTTAAATATCTATACAACCTTAAGAGATAAATAAGCCTATCCAATGGAATACAAGTGGAGGATTTTTAAATTCAGTCTGTTATTTTGAGAAAGGCCAAGCAACGGTTGAAATGCGTAGAAGCTGTTTTCCTGCAAACCTATTTTACAAATTGCAGTCTAAGTACCTAGCAAAAACCTGCTTGTGATACACGCTAAGAGCGGGAGATTTGTCTTTTCTTTTCTTCTATTTGAACTCCACGTCGCACTCTGCACTTTCTAATCAGAAGTTTTTCCACCAAAAAGAAAAATCAAAACCAGCACCTGAAATACAAGAGGATCAAGAGCCCAGCATAACACCTGAACCGTTTTCCTGGAGGTGGAGGGGTGACTGAGATCGCTCTATCAATCTCCAGAAGGCAAGTGGTGTAAAACAAGAGACGCTCGTAAAGGATTATTCTTTTTTCCAAGTATTGATACAGGTAGCTGTGTATACATTGTATACAGACAAGTGACGCAAAGCTAATATACATGCAAAGGATCTATCTGTTGTCTTCAAGCGATACAGGTGACTGTGTACACATTGTGCAAAAATCATAAAGAATGTGGCTTTTATCTGCTTGAACTTTTTAGCAAGACTTTCATATATATTTTTTATGGTGGTATAGAAAGGTTCTTTTTTTCATTTTTATTCTCTATTTTCATTTTTACTTTTTATATGAGGATTATTTATTTTGCCTTTTTTCCCATTTACAGGGGAGACGTCCCTATTTTATTGTATATTTTAACTTGTGCAGTGTCTGAATAAATGTGTGTTGTTGTTTTTTTTACTTTGTAGTGTCCTCCATTTTTTTCTGTATATGTTTGCTCTATTATGTCCATCTAAAGGGAGGTGGATTGGGAGTGGCAATCAATTGTAAAATCGTGCTTAGCGCTGACTTTTCTTTTTGTCTAGATAAATCTTTCAGCAAAGGATAACAAGACAAGGAAGCAGAATAAATAATACCAGTAAATTGGAAAGTTGGTTAAAATTGTATTATCTATCTGAATCATGAAAGAAAAATGTTGGGTTTCATGTCCCTTTAAATGTAAGTGTTTTAATGCATTTTATTATTTCACTATTATGTTCCTTTTAATACATTTCACAAAATAGAAAGCTCATCTGCATTGCCTTATTTAATGCTAAACATTGCACACACATATCATTAATCCTTACACATGAGATATGCTCTTGCTCATTATCACTAAATAATTCCATGCGGCACCATAGCCAGAGTGCTGTAACACACCAGTGTCACCTGACAATATGGTTCCGAATTTCTGCTCTAAATTAAAGCAAACTCATTTCTATTGCATATGTGTCTCCTGTAATTTGCATTTCTTTTGCTTCTGTGACTTTAACTCTTTTGTTACTGTCCCCGTGATAGGCCTTTTATTTATACAGCTTCATTCTATTTATAGAGTTCTACTAAATTAGTTAAAGACAATGATAATAATAACATTAGGTGTCCGTCAAATAAGTTTCTTAAATTGCTGCTTAATATATATACAAAAAATTATCTTAGCGTCAATCAATAGTGAAACACTAACAAGATTTACTAGTGTGTACAAGCATGTCAGACCATAGGTCCCTTAAATTAACTGAAAATTTAAATATTTTTTATTTCTTTCAGGCAATAGTACACATCACAAAACATTTATTTAAGAGTATACACAGATGTGACAGAGGTGTCTTACTTTTAATGCCTTTCCGGGTACGTAATCCGAGGTACATGAATGATTTATATTTCTCTCTTTCTCAGAACAGCATCTTTACACTTAAAAAAAAAGATCTTCAAAAAAGGACTAAATTTGAAGCTGATCTGGCTTAGGAGTTGTTATTCTCTACCACTATTGAGATCTCATGGTCTTGATAAGAACATGCTTCAGTTAAGTTTAAAGTGTCTATTCATTTTGATTCAATTTCTGTGCATTTGAAAAAAGAACATGTTTTGATGGTTTGAGCGATTTAAAGGGACATGAAAGGCAATTGTTTTCTAAAAAGCGATGTAAAGTTAACCTGTAAAGAAATAATTAAGCAAATATGGGCCATTATAATGTTCTTATTAAATATAAATCCTTTCCAAGCCCTCATTGTTTCTTATTATACACTCCTGTAATCGCTATCTATCGGGATAGGAGCTATCGGGAGCCCATGTCTCCTGCGCATGCACATTGTTATACCTCAGATGTCATTGCAAACTTAATTGCTGATGTGACCGGTATTTTTCTCCATCGCTCACCTCTTGTGCAGGCTAGGTTTTGCGCAGCAGCACTATCTACGTCGCCTGTCATCTTGTCAGAGCTCGTCAGATTATAGAAATATGCCAATTTTAATATTTTTAATACTGTGTGTAAACTGTGAACTAACTTTAATGGTGCACTGGCCCTTACCAAATGATTTATTTTGCCCATGCGACTTAGGACATAGATGAATATTAGGAATAGGGGCTGTCAAAACTTTATGCGCATGTGCCCAGGTACATGCAATTGACGAATTACTTTGTCATTCATTGAATTTTTAAAAAGGTGTCATGTTTAAAAAAGGGGACTTTCTTGAAACATAAAGAAACAAAACAAAATAATTAAAATGTAATTGTATAAGAAGTTTCTTTTTAAAATAAAGGTGATTTAGAATCATATATACACAGGCTATAAGGGAGATAACAACTAAGCTTCTTTTCATTAGGCGTCTCAGGTGTAAATCGAAATAAAAACAATCAAACTCTTTATATATTATTAATTATTATTATTATATTAATTATATTGTAATTATTTCTATAGAACCACACATCACTCATCACTGTACTATTATTTATAGAACTGCAAAGTATAATAATCAAAATATGTTTTTGTGAATCATAAGAGGAAGAGTGTTCTGCCTGTGAGTCACTGTAAGCTGTAAGCCACTTTTACAAGAGATGAGCAGTGGAACAGAACTTACATTTTAGAGAAAGTACATGAGCGAGTCAACAATGTATGTTTTAATTGTAATTATTAAACAGAAATTGTTAAAAAAAAGAATGGGTAAATGCTTTGACACAGTTAAAAGCAACTAATGTTGACCACATTTGAACATTCTAAATGATAGTTTAATTTATGCCAGACATTTGAGATTCATTCTTTCATACTGTTAACTACCCCTTTACTAAATATAACATTAAAAAATGAAATGTAAAATTTGAATACTGAATATAATATTCAAATATTCTAATACTAACATTTGGATATTGATTCTCAAAGAATTCAGTTTAAGGGGCTGATTTATCAATGTTTGGTGGACATGATACGCTGTAGTGTATTATGTCCGCCACACATTGCTGAATGCCGACATTTAAATACTGCCAGCATTTAACATTGCAAAAGCAGTTAAGACTGCTGCTTCTTAACTACTGTTTCCGGCGAGCCTTAAGGCAATTAGGGCCCATTTGGCCCTTGTTAAATCAGCCCCTAAGTCTACTAGATTCAACATTAGAATCTTGATATCTGAATGTTATTGACTATTCGCAAAAAATATCAGTAAAACAAAAGGGTTTCAGCTCTGCCACAAGTAAAAAAAACAGAAATTTGTCCATCTTTAGTAATAAGTTCCCTTTTAAAATTAATAATGTATGTAATTAAAACAAAATTAGCTAAATTCTATTAATATAATAAATAAAGGTACAGATTTGAGAATAATGCAACACGCACAACAGTCTAACAATTGCTTAATGTAATAGTATTTCTAATGCTCTCTATAAATGTAATATTCTATTCAAATTTTTCTAATTTGAAATATTGCATAAATCAAATTGAATTAACAAATTTGAATCAGTATATTTATAATAGTATTTCTAATGCTGCCTTTAAATGTAATATTCAAATTATACAATATTCAAAATAGAAAAATTCTAATCAATATATTTGTAACAGTTATTCTGATATTCTCTTTAAATGTACTATTCGAATTATGCAATATTGAAAAAAAAAATTGAATTGATATATTTGTAACTATTGAACTTCTGAATAGAATTAAATTGAATGATGCATTCTAGATTTCAAATGTGGATTTGCAATCTAATTATGAACATTTGAAAACTGTAAATAACATTTCCAAATTTAAATGGATTTTCATTCTTATCACTATTTGATTGTCCAAAACAAATGTCCAAAGGTCTATTTGTTCTATCTAGTGAATTGCACTTTCACCACATTCGCCCATCCATAGTGGCCACTATGGCCACATAGTGGCTGATATTCTACCAACATGGCCAATATTTAAAATTCAGTTAAATAAAGAAAATAATAAAAAAATAAAGGCACTATTATTATTATGATCATTTATTTATAAAGCGCTAGCAGATTACGCAGCGCTATACAAAGAATAAAAACATTACAGGGATACAGTAATACACAAACAAGTACAGTATTGGGGTACATTACAGTTGTAGGTGCAATAATTGAGTTATACAAAAGGAGAGGCATGCCCTGCCCTTGAGCACAATCAGTAGTAGTTCACTTTAAATACAAAGAGGGGCTCTCAAGCTTACAATCTAAAGGAGAGGGAATGGACACAGAAGGTGAGGGAGAAGGGAAATAAGTCTGATATAAGGCAGTGTAAGCTGAGAGTGAGTGATGATATAGGGAAAAAAGTGTATGGTGACATAGCAAAAGAGATTTTGAAAAGTGTAAAAGAATGTGGTAAAATGTCAGTACAAAGGCTGTAAGTCTGATGTGGTTTCTTTATCCTGGATTATTAGCGACAGCTGTACATAATTACTGTTAGAAGGTGTGTGTATATATTAAGGTAAGCACTAGGGTGGGTTGGTGGTGTGAAGGGACTGGAGCGCTAGTGCTTGCTAATGTCTGGAGTCTGATTTTAGGCTTTGCAAATCTGATGTTAGGTGTGAGTCTTGTAAAATGTTTTTTTCAAATCTCTGGAGTCTGATTTTAGGCTTTGCAAATCTGATGTTAGGTGTGAGTCTGTGGAAAGAGAAAGAGGGTAGACATGCCTGGTGAGAATGTTTATGGGGGGGGGGGTTTGAAGCACAGCAGGGTGGGTGAAAAGGGTTTGGAGAATAAAAGATTGGAATATTACAATTATATTTAAAAATAATTCCATGATAGCCCAACAGAAATAAGATATAGTTGCACTCAATGTCTTGATTGGAGAGAGACCAGTCAGGTGACTTACCTTGTAAAATGTTTTTTTCAAATCTCTGGAGTCTGATGTAAGGCTTTGCAAATCTGATGCTAGGTGTGAGTCTTCTAAGTGTGTTGGAATCTAATTATAAATAATCATATAAAATCAGTCCTAACAGATTTAGTTCCTGCGTTATGCTGTAAAATTATTTATGCCAATGAGAACAGGTGGTATTTTTTTTTCCAAGAAAGATGACAACCCTACCTGTGTTGTAGTTCAAATATTATGAAAATATGGCCTGCAATGGGTCCCTAGGGCTGAAATTGAGAAACACTGCTGTAGAGGATATTCCCTGATTCCCCATCAGCGTTCCTCAAGAATCCCTCACAATTAATAGAATTCTTGGTTCAGTTACTTTACTTTTGGCATGTTTACAAGTTCATTTAACATGGAAACACAACTTTAAAAAAAGCTTCATTTTATATTGAACCATTAAAAACCTATCAGACAATATATTCTTAGTAAATATGATATAAACTTTAGTTTGATCTGCAACTTTTATAAATTTGGCCTTCCAGTCAAAATAAATTTAATAAATATAATTTATTACATATTTATAAATAGTTTTATACTTTGAAATGATGCAAGTGGTAAATTAGAGCACCATACACATTATGGATTGATAAATCATTTTTTTGTAAATATTATTCTATTATTATGTAAGGTTGGTCTTTTTTATTAGTTAAGATTAGAAATGTTAATTATACATAAAATAAAAGTACCATCCCACAAAAATCCTACTATTGTGAATCTTAATGATAAAAAGGTTTTAAGTAACCTAATAACAACATTTTTCATATAAAAAATAAATCCATTAGTTTATCCCATATTGAAATAACAGCTTTCAAAAAGGAATCTGTCTATTCTTTCCGCTTCTCATTCAAGTCTATTTCAACAAATGGAGAGTGAATAGAGAAAAAAAAAGGTTTCACTTTTAATGCACTATTGATCCATAATATGTCAGGTTCTGACACAAAATACAGAACGCACACAAGATTGTCCTCAGAACAAATGTTGTGGAGTGTTTCTCTTAAAATAGATCAGACAAGGTATGAAGGTTAACTCTACATAGTTCAGAATAAATGATAAAAGAAAAAAAAAATTACTACAGTGAAATAAAGTTAATAGTTTTGTAGAAAAAAAATAATAATATTTGAAGCTAAATATTTTTTTATGTTTCTAAACTGCTCTTATTTTATACCCTCCCCACCAACACCACAGCCAATACTTTACCTACAACAATATTTACATATGTAATATTTGCATTTTTAAAAAGTAAGCAGTGCAAGTAAAAATTGATCAACATTATGTGAATAATTTGGTACATTATATATTTAAAAAGGGACAGTAAACACTGAGATTTTAAAACAAAATGTTTAGTTATGCATAGTAAAACAATTTTGCAAGATAGTTGTATTATTATTTTTCCCACATTTTACATAATTTAGCTCAGAAACGTGTCGATTTTCTAATTCTCACACCTGGAACAGCACACTGCAGACTTTATAACGGGACAGTTTAGTACAAAATAAACGTTTATGATTCAGATAGGGCATGTCAATTTAAACAACTTTCCAATTTACTTTTATCATCAGGTTTACTTTGTTATTTTGTTATTTGTAGTTGAAAGCTAAACCTAGGTAGGCTCATATGCCAATTTCTTAGACCTTGAAGGCCGCCTCTTATTTGAATGCATTGGACAGTTTTTCGCCACTAGAGGGCGTTAATGTGTGTAACATTGTGCTCACGCACATGGAGTTATATAAGAGTCAGCACTATTTGGCTTAAAGCAAGTCTGTCAAAAGAACTGAAATAAGGGGGCAGTCTGCAGAGGCTTAGTTACAAGGTAATTACAGAGGTAAAAAGTATATTAATATAACAGTGTTGGTTATGCAAAACTGGGGAATGGGTAATAAAGGGATTATCTATCTTTTAAAACAATAAAAATTCTCATGTAGACTGTCCCTGCAACATATCTTTTCCTAATTTGCTTTAACAAACAACTACAAAACAATTCACTTTATACTGACACTAATGGTGAAGCCCGTGTACACGGGTCATTTTTTGAATGGAACGGTCCTATCCACGCTCCCACCCAGTCCCGCCACGGTCACTGCATACTCACCGCCCGTGCTTCCGCATGGTCACGCCAACGTCACGGACCCGCCACACCTACTTCTGTCCGGCCACGCCCCCACTGCGTGCGCAACTAATGTTGTCGACTGACACAATATAAATGCATTTATAGTGTAGGTAATGTAGGTACTGCCCCTGGCTAAACTTGTTATCTGGCAACTCGAACCTGGAACGGCTACGCCAAATAAGGCAACTGGTGGGTGGAGGCTAGCTATTAAAAAAAAGTTGCAGTTAAGGGGACATTAGACACTAAAGAAATGTTAGATAGAATGATGAATTCAAAGAAAAGATTAGTCTGAGAATAACATGTAGATGTATTTTTTTTAAAGGTTCATTAGCTGTTTAAATATTGACAAAACATTAAACAAGTGTAAAGTTTTAGTGTCTATAAAACAATGGGATCTGCCATGTGATTTATCTCAAAGTGTTTGATGTATATTTAATTTGTTTTGGCTGATATACTATTCTGTAGAAAGATGAAATATATTGTAATTACAAGTTATTTACTACCCCTTTAAATAAATAAACTGGTATCAGGTGCTTTACAAGCATGTCTTTTCAGCAATCCAAAAAAAGTTAGACTGAACATCAAGATCTTCAAGTCTTAATTTTTAATTAATTTTCAACATTAAACAGAGATCAGCAAATTACAAGCTTGAGTGGTTGGCACTTATAGATTAATTTAACATAAATTGTTTGCCAAGATTCTATGCCAGTCACAATGATGTGTCAGTGAAGTGCTCATAATATCTTTCAAGTCTGCACATTACACGCATTTCCTAATAGCACTTTAATTGGAACAAAATAAACTTTTTTTTTCCCCATTTCAATTAAAGATTTTGTTTTGCTTGTTGCTAAGTAATTATATATACACACATCTGATTTTAGCTGTACCTAGATGTACAAAATGTTTTAAGTATATAATCATTTTGAAACTATATATTTCAGATTAAAGTGATGGTAAATCCAAACATATAACAAACGCTAGGATTTAGCATCACTAAAAATAAAGTTGAGTTTAAAGGGACAGTAAACTTAAAAAATAATGTTATATAATTCTGCACATAGGGCATAATTATATAACATTATTTTAGTGATATTGTTATAAAAGCTTTTTTCCCCTTTGAATTTTTTAAAAATATGCCACTTTAACAGACCTGCTCTCTGCTGAGCGGGTCTGTTTTTTTTACTCAGCGCATCGGGCCAGCTGTATAGTCACAGCCCGGCCCGACCGCGCCATAAGACTAAGTACAGCTCGCTCCTGCTCTGTCTGACAGCAGGAGCGAGCTGCACTTAATGCTATGGCGCGGTCAGGCCGGGCTGTGACTATACAGCGGGCCGATGCGCTGAGTAAAAAAAACAGACCCGCTCAGCAGTGAGCAGAGAGTGGGTCTGTAAAAGTGGCATATTTTAAAAAAATTCAAAGGGGAAAAAAGCTTTTATAACAATAGCACTAAAATAATGTTATATAATTCTGCACTATGTGCAGAATTATATAACTTGTTTTTTTAATATCTGATCACTTAAAGTGCCAGTAAACTTAAAAAATAATGAGTGCTAAACTCATCCTAAATGTGTCGCCGCAAATCGCTAAACTCAGCGGCTCCAGCCACCCATGGCACATCGCATAAACGTGTAGTGCAAGTGAACTGGATAATGAAATGTAAATATTATATAACAACAACAAATGGTATGATATAGGTTAGCAGGATAGTTCCAAAATGAACACAAGCTCCAAGACATATGGCACTTATCTATAATGGTATCAAGATAGTCCAAAGTCCAAACTGGATATCCAACCAACCGCTGATTCTAAATTAGATATGTGGTGGCAAGCTGCTTCTTCAAATCTCTTGTTGGTGGCCCAAGACGATGGAATCTACCAATATGAATGAAACAAACAAAGAAGGCGCCACCATAGTGCACAATCAGTAGTAAAAGACACGCCGTTTGCGCTAGTGATACTGTACTTACAAACTTCCAGACACTTGAGAAGTGTCACAAGTGCCTCCTGGACTCTTATGAGTCGTCCAGCTAACTCTCACTCTTGCACTTGCACTTTCTGGATCTGATGTCCGTGCGTAGCTGTTGCTTCCTTGGGCTGGAAGACACCCGACGTCTGATGCTAGGTACTTACACTGCAATGCTGTGTTCAAATGCTCCAGAGAACTACAGTCAGTGGTATGCCGGGGAGTTAACCTTTAAAAACGGTTAACAGAACAATTATAAAAGAATAAAAGTTTGTGGAACAAAAGTCTTTTTTAAAGAATAAAATGACTTTATTATTAGCACTCTGTATGCACGCACAGCTATTGGTTTATAGGAGCAAGGGTCACCTCATTAGTAGAAGAGTGATGTGCCATGGGTGGCCGGAGCCACTGAGTTTAGCGACATGCAGTGGCACATTCAGGGTGCATTTAGCAACCTTTTTAAAATATCTGATCACTTAGAACTCCACTTTATTTTTAGTAATATTAAAGCCTTGTGATTGTTAAACGCTCAGATTTACCATCACTTAAAAGGGCCATTTTTAAAAAGAAATACATTCTCATTTGTTAGAGAACATATCACTAGCAAACCTGCAGTTCTATAGGCATTATTATATAAAGTTCTAGTCAATACTGTGAGGACCTTCAAAGAATTTTAGAAAGGCAAAATTTACATTGAGAGATTTATTTTGCTAGGTAGGGGTTTGGATGTGAAGGATAGACAACATTATGCACAAAAAAGCCCCCAAAGATTTTACATGATTTATCTCCATACTGAGGAGTTTTTGAACATCAGCCCCTGTGTGTTTCACACCCCAAGTAAGGATAAATACTTAAAGTGCCACTTGGGTACTGCAGGTTGAGTTGATCAGCTGGTTCATGCAACTATGCTGCAGATTGGGTCAGTGGCAGTTTCTGCTCAGGACCAGCAGTTCTCCATGGCTCTTGAGCAGCACTGTAACTGTGTGTTTATCCCCTATGTTCAGATTTTTTAGAACCTTAAAATTTAAAGCTTTTTTTGCACATAAAGATTCAGTAAATTTGACACAAAATTCCTCTACGAGTTCTGCTAGAGGGAAATTGAATTTAAAGGCAACTGGTTTGTATAAAAAGAGCACCTTCGTTCCTCCAGATAGTAATAGCAGTGTTGAAACCTTCACAAAATTGGTTAAACATGATTTGAATAAGTTGAGAGATAAAGTGAAGCGTCAGCCATTGAAATGTAGGCCGAATTTGTCTAGGGATCAACGTACTGCTATTAGTGATTTAGTCAAATTCTTTTATTAGCATGGAAACCATGAACAACACACATCAAGTCCACATTGAATACAGAAGCGTAAAGGTTCTGCTATTAGTGATTTAAAATCTAAAGAGGTCACTATTAGAAAGGCAGATAAGGGAGGTGCCATGGTACTGTTGAAAAATGATTTCTATGTGGCAGAGATAGAGAGTCAGTTAAAATATACCACCACATATAGAACTTTGAATGGGAACCCGGTATTTATGATACAAAATGAGATTAGGGATATTTTGGATAAGGCATTATTGAGAAATATAATAGATAAATCTCTTGTTGACTATCTGTTTATGTTTATGGAATGGCCTAAGACTCCTATCTTTCACACAGTACCGAAGGTACATAAAAGCTTGGATAGACCCCCCAGGGCGCCCTATTGTGGCTGGGGTCAAACCTGTTTTTACTAATATTGCCACATATCTAGATAAACTGCTTCAACCAGAAGTTTTGAAAGTAACGTCCTACATTAAAGATACCAGTGATTTTTTAGGTAAGCTTAAAGACCTTTCAATGCAGAACACTAAATATATATTATTTACCTTGGATGTGTGTATTCTATACACGGTCATAAATCACGAAAGTGGAATAGGATCTAGTATGTGTGCTTTGAAAGGCACTGGCATATACACTGAACCTCAACTACAGTTTATAGAGGAATTATTTCCTTTTTGCAGATGACTGGTATGAACAGGCAAAGGGTACAGCAATGGGTTCCAATGTCGCCCCATCATACGCCAACCTTTTCATGGGACAAATTGAAAACAAGTTTTTATATGAAAATGTATTATTCAAACACTATGGAGCAGCCTGGTGGCGCTTCATAGATGATGTGTTTGGTGTGTGGTGGGGTGACATTGGTACCCTTTTGTCTTTTGTTGAATAGCTTAATAATGCAGTTAATGGTGTGAAATTGACTGTTTCCTTCAGCGAGGAGAGTATTGTATTCTTAGACACAGTAATATATAGAAATTTGAGTGGTTTGTTAAGTGTAGATATTCACAAAAAACCTACTGATAAAAACACATTATTAGCATAGTTACCATTCTGATCGGCTAAAGAACTCTCTTCCCCACAGCCAGATGCTGAGAGTTAAAAGAAAAGTAATTGACAGTTCTTTAGCGGTACAGAGATTGACAGAAATGGCTATGAAGTTTGAGGATAGAGGATATCCAAGCTATATGGTAAATGATGAGAGAAGAAGAGTTCTAGAGGAAGTATCTAATGGAAATAGAAAAGAAAGAAAGTCACAACGCATAGTATGTGTCACTCAACATAATCCTTACAGCAAGGATATTTCCAGGATTGTATATAAACATTGGAATATTTTGAAAGACTGCAATCCTGATATCATAGCCTTTAAAGATCTTCCTATGATGGCCTACAGGTGGGTACCTAACTTAAAGATATGTTAGTTAAGAGTGATGTGGGCCCTAGAAACGTGCCTAGTCAAACCTACATTACAACTAAAAATACTGGCACTTTCCCTTGTTTGGGGTGTGCCAGTTGTAGCGCAGTGATTAAAGGTAAATATTTTTTACATCCCTTAACAGGTAGAAAGTTTAGAATTAGGGAACATTACTATGACTCATCCTATGTCATCTACCTAATAAAGTGTCCCTGTTCGAGAATTTACTTGGGTGAGATGACCAGAAAGGTGAGAGATAGGATGAGTCAACACAGGTCTAATATTCGTTGTGGAGACCTTAAGGCCCCAGTATTCAGTCATTTTTTAGAGGCTGGGCACAGTATAAGCCATCTTAGGTGGCAAATCATTGATGGCATAGGTAGATTACATAGAGGGGGCAATAGGGAACAACTTTTGTGTTTGTTGTTTTGTGTTTCTTTAAGGTTATTGTCTAGCAGCTGTTTATCTAGTATAGGTATTTTTAGATTGGTTTGCACTTTAGAATGATTTATTTATAGGATTATAGCATAAAAATAAAGTAATTGGTTTTTAGTAGAATGTATTATATTACAATGTAAGCCAGGTGGCGCTATATTATTGTGAACTGTATGGGTGTATGAAGGGTTAAATGTTTCCCTATAAAGGCTCAGTGCACACCTGTTTAACCTATGCATGATTAAGGGAATTGCTCCCGAAACGTTGCATATGTTTGTACCTGCAACAATAACATTTCTAAGATTGATTTATAAAAATCTTGGTGCTGTGGATTTTTACCTTTGTGGGGGGGAGAGTTGCATGGTCAATAGTGATAAAATACAAATTCTCACAATTGAGAGCATTTAATATTTTCATTATAAGAACCCTTTAAATTGTAATATTTATTTTTAGTTTTAATTTTAGTAATTGGCATCAGATCCAAGGTTCACACACCACTCTTAAGAGCCGATTCTGCTCAACCAAGAGCGTGCTTCACTCAAATTTCAATTTGTTATTCCTGTGTTAAAGGGATAATATACTATGAAATTATTTTTCCCTTAATTTGTTTCCAACTAATTTTTTTACCAGCTGCAGCATATAAAATGTATGAGATTTGCTTTTTTAAGGCTTATTTGTGTATTCGAATTAGCTGATTTTGTGTTTTGAGGCCACAACCTAATGAGATGGGTTGAGCTTGTAGGTATAATCAGATCTCATTACTTTATCACATTGTGTACATTTACCTGCTTCTTTATCTTATATCATCTGTCTATAAACCAATCACCAATACTAGGAGAGAACAAAGGAAAATTAACATTTTATTACCTTATCTGTTATATTATCCACTGGGAGTGTAATTTCTTCTACTGGCTGTGTTAATACAATTTGGCCTCATGGCCAAAAACTTTCAGGATGGGTGGGGATACAACAGGCTAAATAAACTAATTCAAATGCCAATAAATGGTTAATGGAAATACTTGTAAACAATTTAATACACTCCAGCAGGTAAAGTGGATCATTGGGAACAAATTAAAGGGGAGAACATTTTTGAATAAACTGTCCCTTTAAACTCAAGTTACCAATCAAGATAACAAACACAACGCAGTTTCTGAGAGATTTCATGCTCAGTGCTTTCTTACACCTACACCACACAATGGCAAGTATAATTGTCGGCTCTTAAAAGACATTCTATGTTTTGCCAAAGTATTTTCCATAGGATCGTGCAAAGTGTCAATGCTCCCACACCTCCCCATATATGCTCTAGTGCCCCCTGGATTTAGACTAATTTACTAGGGAACTAGGATTCATGCTCAATGGTAATGGCAATGTGTATTGGAGTCGCAAACAATGATTATTGCAATAAATTTATAATACAGAAAAACAAGTCTAACCCTGACATCAAATACAGAAACTAAAATCTTCACATTACATTTTTACAAAAAAGATAAATGGTACTTAGATTTAGATCCAAGGAGATATAGACACAATCAGTCAGGTTAAAAAAGGTCCTTCACACCTATTGTTATACAGGTCCATAGATGTGAAGCATATTTTAAATGTTTATTCAGAAAAAAACACATCACTGTGACTTGCAATTTATTCATATGTATATGTATTGTAAAAAAGAAACCACAGCGCTACATGTGAAAACCAAGTAAGAGCTGATATATTAGTGTGCAAACCATAATACCATTACCATCTTTAAGATAAAAACAAATTAAATAATTTGTCATTGATACATTTTTTGTAGAATACAATATTTTAGGTATGAAAAAGTTATTAGTTATTGAAGAACAATTCCATACAATGGGGTTGATTGCAATCCTTTTGAAAATCTTAAAAAAATCCCCATGGGCTTTAATGATAAATTTTGCAGAAAACTAATTAAACTTTTTTGAAGCATTTTGATGAACCCCAATGTCTTTCTATAACGTGTAAAATTGCGATCCCTTATTGTTTCCTGCAACAATCTCTGCATCTGGAGAAGTGTCAACATACTGGTGTTATGTCTGCCATCATGCATGATTCTAAATATAAGGTGCCTGTATATCTTCACATTCATTTGCCTCCACACTTGTTTTTAATAGTAGTGAATGTCTACATTTCTCCATAGAATACAGGCTTGTGTTAAGATTTACATATCTACCCTAAATTGGTAACTCTGTTATGCTGTTTCTACTCCTAATTTATGTTTAGTTTTTTTTTAAAGAAACCTAAAACTGCCCAAACCCCAGCAATATCTATTAAGAGATATGCTTTTTAGGTTTTGTTACAAATGCAAATACGTAATGAAAATGGGATATTCATTTTATTAAAACAAAACAAATATCTGAATGAATCCACCAATGAAATTTAAAGAAAACTAAAAAAATACTGACAAAATTTGTAAATGTTAGTTTTCTTTAAATTACTTTTAAGGGGTTAATACTTACTTTTTATGTGCTGGAGAGCCGCACACAGTGTCCTGGCCTTGCTAACAGGAGGATTAGTGGACCCCAGGGCCTGCACTAAAGGAAAAAGTGCTTTAGTGCAAGCCCTTGGAGTCAGCCACACTAAGCCTCCTATTAGCGCGTCTGGGTTCTGTGATTGACAGAAGTGGGTTAGCGGCTCTTCAGCGTGTAAAAGATTAAGTTTAAAATCCGAGGGGAAATTTTTACCTGTAGCTTTTAACATTTACAATTCATTTAGTTTTAAACAAAATGAATACCGAAAAGTGCAGCCAAGAAATATTTGGGGAAACAAACGGCTAGATTACGGGTTTTGCATTAGGAGCTGTGCGGTGCTAACGAGCACTTTATTCTCACCACTCACTTACATACAGCACTGGTATTACAGGTTTTTACAAACCCGGCGTTAAAAGACAACAAGTGAGCGTAGAGCAAAATTTTACTCCACACTTCACTCCAATACCAGCGCTGCTTAAAAGTCAGCGGTGAGCTGGTTGTGCGTGCTTGTGCACGATTTCCCCATAGACATCAATGGGGAGAGCCGGCTGAGAAAAAGTCTAACGCCTGCAAAAAGCAGCGTAAATCTCAGTAACGCAGCCCCATTGATTCCAAAGATATATTTACACCTAACACCCTAACATGAACCCCGAGTCTAAACACCCCTAAACGTACACTTATTAACCCCTAATCTGCCGCCCCTACATTATTCTTATTAACCCCTAATCTGCCGCTCCGGACACCGCCGCCACCTACATTATATTTATTAACCCCTAATCTGTTGCCCCCAATGTTGTTGCAACCTACCTACACTTATTAACCCCTAATCTGCCGCCCCCAACTTTGCCGCCACTATTCAAAATTTATCAACCCCTAAACCTAAGTCAAACCCTAACACCCCCTAACTTAAATATAAATTTTAAAAAAATCTAAATAAAATTACTATCATTAACTAAATAATTCCTATTTAAAACTAAATACTTACCTATAAAATAAACCCTAAGCTAGCTACAATGTAACTTATAGTTACATTGTAGCTAGTTTAGGGTTTATTTTTATTTTACAGGCAAGTTTGTATTTATTTTAACTATCTAGAATAGTTATTAAATAGTTATTAACTATTTAATAACTACCCAACTAAAATAAATACAAATTTACCTGTAAAATAAAACCTAACCTAAGTTACACTAACACCTAACACTACACTACAATTAAATAAATTAACTAAATTAAAAACAATTAAATAAATTAAATTAGCAAAATCACAAAAAAATAAACACTAAATTACAAAAAAAAACAACAAATTACAGATCTTTAAACTAATTACACATAATCTAATAGCCCTAGCAAAATAAAAAAAGCCCCCTCCAAAATAAAAAAAAAACCCTTAGCCTAAACTAAACTATCAATAGCCCTTAAAAGGGCCTTTTGCGGGGCATTGCCCCAAAGTAATCAGCTCTTTTACCTGTAAAAAAATAATACCAACAACCCCCCAACAGTAAAACCCACCACCCACACAACCAACCCCCAAAATAAAATACTAACTATAAGAAACCTAAGCTCCCCATTGCCCTTAAAAGGGCATTTAGCTCTATTGCAGCACAAAGCCCTAAACTAAAAAATAAACCCACCCAATACACCCTTAAAAAAAACCTAACACTAACCCCCTGAAGATCGACTTACTGTTCTGAAGACCGGACATCCATCCTCAAGGAAGAGTCAGAAGTCTTCATCCAACCGAGCTGAAGTCCTCAACGAAGCCAGGAGAAGTCTTCATCCAAGCCGGATGAAGTGGTCCTCCAGACGGGAAGAAGTCTTCATCCAGACGGCATCTTCTATCTTTATCCATACGACGCGGAGCGGGTCCATCTTCAAGACATCTGAAGCAGAGCATCCTCTTCATCTGGAGTCTTCTTAACGAATGAAGGTTCCTTTAAATTATGTCATCCAAGATGGTGTCCCTTAGATTCCAATTGGCTGATAGAATTCTATCAGCCAATCGGAATTAAGGTAGAAAAAATTCTATTGGCTGTTCCAATCAGCCAATAGAATGCAAGCTCAATCCTATTGGTTGATTGGTGCCCCTAAACCTGCAAGACTCGTAATAGCAGCGGTAGTGAAAAAGCAGCGTTAGGACCTGTTAACGTTGCTTTTTCATCTTAACGCAAAACTCGCAATGAAAAATCTGGATGAAACGCATTTTTTTTGCGCTTGCACATCTCTAATATCCATACCCTCTAAAGAATGCCCAAATTCTGTTCCAGTGTAGTCAATCAATTCCCAAAATGTTCTAGTCCCTCAAAGGACCACACATATTATGTCCATGCGACTCCAAATCTTGAGATTTAAAAAGGTTGATTGATCGTTTGTAGCCATTAAACAAAACAAAACAGATGTGCATAGCATACTTAACAGACCCATGTACCACTTGGGATTAAGAAAAATACAATTCCTAACAATACACACAACGTCAAACTGAAGTCAGTTACAAAACTGTAAATGCACAAATATTATCCTGCTAAAAAATCAGATTTAAAACTATCAAAGAAATGTCTAGAACACTTTTTTTTAATTGCCCTTTTTATATAACTATGACATATAGCTTGAAGGCTATTCAAGTATGTGTCAAACTGTTAAAACCATTGATCCACATTCTACAAAGGAACTTGAATACATTTTTTCTCAACATTACTATTTTTTTTTTGGAGGGGGGTCTACAAACTGTTTATATATGCATTTTTATTTAGGACTAATTTTCTTGTTATTCAAGTGACAGTATTATAGTGTGTCAGCTATTTTGACCGATGACATTTTTATGAACACAATAACTTATAGGAGTCTGAGAACAGAACACAACTCACTCAAGTTCCCCAAACCTGTTTAAGTCTGCAATACATCAAGATCATAGTTATTGTAGATCAGCATATGGTAGGTCAAGAGTGTCTATAGATTAGTTCAGGAGAGGCTGGATCATTAAGACATTTTGGCAGCGCCTTCACAGTTAGCAAAAGACAACTAATGGAGTTTATTGCTGCAAATGAAAACACCTTGTCTGCTTATATTTAATTGCTGTTTTAAGAGAGGTAGTGCAGTTTGTCTACTGAGAAAATACTTTAGAATAATCACTTTTAGGCAAAAATAAAAATATTTCTGGTTTAAAGGGACATGCAACCCAATTTTTTTCTGTTATTTTGCTTCATATTCATGTTATTCTTTATTGAAAAAATATCTAGATAGGTAGCGTGCACATTTCTACAGCACTACATGACAGGAAATAGTGCTGCCATCTATTGCTCTTGCTAATGTATAATATTGTTGCACAACTGCTGCCATATAATGCTGCAGAAATGTGCGTAAATTGGAAAATTATTTAAAATTGTATGTTCGAAATCTTGAAAGACAAATGTTGGATTTTATGCCCCTTTAAGTTATTATAAAGTACTAAAACATTGTATCAGATGATACTTATTCAAGAATACATAATTTATCAGTGAGACAAATTGGTTTTTGTTTTTTGTGAAATCTTTATGTGATACTGCTCACACACATCATGTTTATACACATTTTCAAAACTGACACTATGGATTTTATTTAAAGGGTAACATCTTAGCACACCTTTGAATTGTATTTGTCTAATCATGATCAACACAGGATATGAATACTATTTGTATGGCCCTGCTACTATGATGTATTTATTAGTACAGTGCTTCTACTAGTGCTCCCACAAGTGCTCCTGTAGGGAACTTTTAAGAAGGGCATCAGTTGAAATTGTAATCATGACAAAGGAGCTTGATGAAGATTTTCAGGACAATTTGTTCTACTAGATCAGACCTTCCAAACTGTCCCTATTTCTGAGCTCCGTACTCAGGGGTCAAGTTGGGCGGGAATGCATGGGAAAGGAGTTCCCTCTGGACTGAGAACAGAAATACTTCAATAAACACTGCTGCTGCTGGTGGGAGGAGCTGGATCACAGTCCGGTTAGAGGGATAGTGAGATCCTCTAGTAATGGGAAGTAACACTTCCTACAATACCTAAATGTAAGACTGTTAGGGGTCCTGTTGTGTTATCACCCTGTTATTGATATTATCTTTATTATCTTTTATTACACATGGTGCTTAAATTTCTGTGTGGCTTGCTCTAGGGATATCTAGCTTCCCTCAGCAGAAATAGAAGCATTGAACCTTAAGTGGGTGAGACTCTGTGACAGAGGAGGATTCTCAGGTCCAAAGGCAACCATTCAATGCTTCATTGGATTTCATTTGCTTTCATTAACCAAAGTCTATAGATTATATACATATAAATACTGTGTGTGTTAATGAGCATATATATATGTATATATATATATATATATATATATCTCAAAGAAAACACTAACAGTAAACCTAATCCTGCAACCCCCTATTAAGCCAATCAAATACAAAGTACAGACACCGTCCCTTTAAGAACGAATCAGTGTATACATCACACTCATATTGAGATAAATCAAATTAATATTTATCAGGGCAATAAAAAAAATCAGGGATCCCTGAATAAATGTTACCGGTATAAATATTGCAACTTAAAATATATATCATAGCCATGTAATGTGGCATAACGGAATCAGCAATCTGTTAAAGTTCCACCTGGGATAGTGAACAATGTATCCACAACATGTTGCAGTTCATATAAGTGTAACAAAACAGGGCTAAGTAAGCCTCTCTTCTTAGTTACAGGGAATTCACAGTATAAATCACTGCAGCATGTAAACAGACCAGCGGTTCTCCTAGAGACCAAGCTCACCGGACCACCAGATCTTCCGCAGAGACTCACCAGTTCTGCCTTAGTATATGTAAATATGCAGGTCTTCTTAAAAAAATTTGTGAGGGAGGGTGTAAGTCTTGGTGAGTTCCCACACTTCTTTTTTATAGGACTTGACCCCTGTCTGTACTGTTGTGCTGTCCTTCTGAGACAGCCATATGTCCTGTTTTACAGAATACCCTTTAATCCCACCAATAGACCACCCAGACACAACACACCAAAAAACTGTCAATATACACCTATATGCTACCTATATACACCTATGATCCCACCCACCTTCCACCTGTGACCTAGCCCCCTCTCGGCATTGCACCTCCCACAAAATGGTGACTACCCCCCTTACCCTCCTGAGTCCCTAAAACCTTGCCTCAAATGTTGGGAGGTTTGCTAAATGATGATGATTTTTCATTGAGTGCAGAAAATCTTTCCAAGACGCTAGGTTGCAGTGAAGTTGAAACTCACTGAAGAGATTGTTTAAAACCAAAGCAAATAAGGCCCAAAGTGACCATAGCATCAAGCTAACATCATTAGAGAATAGAACAGCATCTGCATCCATAATTTAATGCAGCCGAACCAGGAACATCCTACCTCATTAAGCAATAGTACATTCAAAATATGACTTGCAAAGTTTAATCTTCATTGGAGACTAGTGGTCTCTAAACCAGACCATCACAATAAAATAAGTCTAAATGTTTAGCATGTGCCCAACAACACATACATTTTTAAGTTGAGGACTAGAAAACATCCTGTTTACTGACTAATCAAATCATTTTAAATTTTCGATGCAATTGCATAACTCATGTGAAGAGAAATCAACACCACAATTAAAGGAACTGTAAACACTTTGAAATTATAAGACATTAGCTGTGTTTCAAACATAGCCAAGTTTTTTTACTGCAACTATTTTTCAATTACCAAACTTCACCCACAATTTGCCTTATTTGGAGAAGCTGATTTGGGCTTTAGTTCACAGACAACAAGACTATCCTTTGTCATAAAGTTTGTATAAAATGCATGGTTTTGTAGTTGTTAACTGATATAAGTTAGCTTTAAGAAGTCAGCAGGGTGTATTTCAAGTTACATGACAAGGATAAATAATGTACAAGGTTGTTTCATTTTGCATAACAAAGCTCAAAGATCTTTTGCCTGAATGCTGAAATAAAAGCATATTTTGCTTGAAAATTCCGATTTTTGCACCCTACTGTGTTTTTCATGTTCCTTTAAAACTGACACAAATTTGTCAACTCCTGTCATCAGTCAGGAAATAAACAGTAAAAACTTTTTATGCTAAAAATGTTACGGAAGACACAAATTTCCAACATGTTATGATACAAAAGACACAAACTTCCCACAAGAAAAGGTCCATTGCACTCTATGGCAATGGTGCAGTGGAAACAGAATTTATTTTACTCAAACATATTGCTAGTTTAGAAAGTCTTTATCATCTTAACTTCACCATCTATTACCACCCTGTGGAAAATAGACCCTCCCTGGGTTAACCTATTCTCTAAATTTTCTTAGCAGTGGCGACTGTCATCCCATAAACTTTGGTCTACATGACTCACACTATCACAGCAGTGATTCTCAGACTCTTTTTGTAGGAACTACCCTTACAGGCATGTATTTGTGCCCTAAGTACACCATTTGCAAAATATAGCAAGGAAAGTGTGCCTATCACAGAATGTGATAAACTGCCGGCATCAGATTTAGTTTTCTGTTCAGGAACTTAGTTTAAATATATATGTTTGGAAATACTAGAGCAACACAAAAAGAAAAACACAAAAAACAACACACGTTTTCTAATTTGACACAATATTAAATATTGAATGTAGAATGGATAAACACATATAAAGACTTTGATCAGATAAGTTCAATAATAAAACCAATATGTCAAATTACAAAAGTGGAAAATATAAAAAAAATTTCAGTGAAAAATAATTAAGATTCCTCAGCAAACAGATTGTTACAGCAGAATTAATTTAGTCACAAAATCTTCCTTATCCGTACATCAGGGGGCTGAAATGCACTGGCTGAGCTGTTTTTCCTGTTCTCTTTTCTGTAAGCAAATATTAGCAGAGGTGTAGTTTTCTCTTATTTATGTGGGGTTGCACTATGTTTTATTGCTTGTTTTAGAGACATGTATAGATAAGATACAGAACTTTAAGTGCTCGAGTACCCTCGCCAATGCTCCAGGTATCCCCAAGGCTACACTAACCACAGACTGAGAAACAAGGACTTACAGAATCACTGATATATCCTTGCTGTGTTCTAGGTGGCTGAAAATACAGAAGGTAAAAGGTCTGACCCACCCTATTCCCTAACCCTTAACCTCCCAACTGTCTCTGATTTTGCAAGGTTGTCACAAATTGAGAGGTCTGTCCACTGACCCAGCTACAGAACCTACACTTGGACAAAAGTCACAGTTTTCACAGGCTGCTCAACTCTATACAACCAGACTCCACCAGGTCTCACCATTACATATCCAGCCCTACCCATGATGGGAACATAATAACAACCCTCCTATCATGGTCCCACCCTCAAAACACAGGGAAGCCAGCGCCTACATGTCCCCTAGGCCTGCCTGTCCCAGAAAGCCTCTGGGTAATGTTGGGAGGTATGTTAAACACTATCTCTATAACAGCTAACACAGCAAACAACACTGTCTGCTCTCTAGAACTGATTGTTTTCTTTCCTTGGGTAGCTTTACACCTCCATTAAACAGTACATGATACGTAAATTACTGCAAGTTTTATTAGATTATACATTATGCTTAGCAAAAGCTAAAGAAACAAAGGAAGCACTGAGCACAGATTCTATAAGCTGATTAAAAATATAAAAAAAAATCACCGAATATACGTATGTATAAATGCTTCTTTCCAGGAAAGAAAACTCATCAGAAATAAGCCTCTGTATTTTGTAGGAAGCTAAGGAGACCATTTAGAACTTTCCTGAAACACTGTCCTAGATTTGTATTTTGTAGGAAGCTAAGTTCATTTAGAACTTTCCTGAAACACTGTCCTAGATTTAGTAAATCTTCATAAACTAGAATCTTGGTTAGAATTTACTTAACCCCGATTTCTAAATCCAGTTCTTGCTTCTTCTTCATTCATTATTTGAAATTAGCTTTTTTTTCTCATAAAAATAATATTGGTGAAATGTCAAACAGAAATCCTCAACCCTACAATAGATTAAAAGATATAACAAGCACATTACCATTCATCGGATGGCATCATGGCTTAGTTATTTTTAAGTCACAGCAGAAGTGTGAGTTTTCTGATGTAGAAAGCAGGAAAACTCTTAGATTTTAAAGAAAAAAAGCAGTTATTTTATTGAAATCTAGTTGAAATACCACATCAATCCAAAATGCTGGTGCTCTTTTGTAATTGATGTAATTTATGCTAATGGTAAGTGCTGACTTATAGAGATAATGGGTTCCCTCGCTAACATATACATGGCTCATACATGTCAGATAATTTGTCCGATAGCCAGTGAGTAAAAGTAAACAAACAGGCTGGATCAATATGTTTTAATTAAGCTTCAATAAAATCACTGCTTTTCACATTTAGGGCCAGTTTACAAGTGAAGTGCTAAATATTGCTTTCTTGAAACACACAGTTCCCATAGAGTGCAATGTAAAGGCGCTTTTCAGTGCTGTTTTTTTTTCTAACACCACACTCCCGCCAACTTTACCCCCAAAATACTGCCTAGTGCAGTTATTTTAATACTAAAATTTTTATTTTTTTCATAAAATACACTGCACTGTATTTTGGGGGCATTTGGGGCACATTTATAAAATTAACCAGAGGTCTGATCTCTGGTTAATTTTATAAGTGCAAATTGCTACTGCGAGCTTGTGGTAGCAATTACCAGCCACTTGTAATGGCTGGTTATTTATCGTACCCGCATACAGGCAAATTTGCACGTTTGCGGGAGCGCGATAAATTAGCACTCTGCTTCTAATCTAGCACTAAACCTTTAAATTTTGGAAATAATTTTTTTTCCGAAACACCTGTAATTAATAGTGTGTGAAAGAAGAAAATATGAGCGATGTATGACATTTATGGTATTGTCAGTGTATAAGGCAGTAATAACAAGTAGATTCATTTCTATTGAAAAAAGATTTTTCAGATGACTAATTTAACGAAACAACTTGCATAGAAAGATATAGAGAAAATAAAAAACAAAAGTAATTACCCTATCCATATGAATCAAGTATGTCAGAGAGTCAATAAAACTGAATTACAATTGAATCGGAAAAAAAAAATGTAAATAGACTTTGGGTTTATATTAAAATAAAGGTAATAAGGTAAATATGAGGCTGTTTGTCATTGGAGAGACAATGAAATTATAGATTATTGAGCAAAAAAATGTATTTCGGATATTTTTTTTCAAATTAATTTCATGATATGAAACCCAATAATTCTAAATATAATAAAACAAAAGAACTACTGAAAGACAAAGGGAACATGTCAGTCACACATTTTTAATAACTTATGTGAATTGGGCATTTAAAGGGACATTATATATATATATAATATATATATATATATATATATATATTATTTATATATGATTTTATAGCTAATGTTTTCATGTAAACTCTAACGGCTAGATTACGAGTTGTGCGTTAGGGTAAAAACTTAAAAGCAGCGTTAAAGGGCCATTAAACCCAAAGATTTCTTTCACGATTCAGATAGAGAATACAATTTTAAGCAACATTCCAATTTACTTCTACTATCTAATTTGCTGCAATCTTTAGATATCCTTTGTTAAAAGAAATAGCAATGCACATTGGTGAGCCAATCACTTGAGTCATCTATGTGCAGCTACCAATCAGAGGCTACTGAGCCTATCTAGATATGCTTTTCAGGAAAGAATATCAAGAGAATGAAGCAAAAAGTGAGCGGTACACCCTACCCTGTCAAAATCCGTAATGCATTCTAAAGTCAGTAGTTAAGAGTTTTATGGTACAACGCCGTAATATAAAACTCATAACTAAAGTGTTAAAAAGCACACTAACACCCATAAACTACCTATTAACCCCTAAACCGAGGCCTCCCGCATTGCAAACACTATAATAAAATTTGTAACCCCTAATCTGTCGCTCTGGACACCCGCCGCCACCTACATTATATTTATGAACCCCTAATCTGCTGCCCCCAACATTGCCGACACCTACATTATATTTATTAACCCCTAATCTGCTGCCCCAATGTTGCCGCAACCTACCTACACTTATTAACCCCTAATCTGCCGCCCCCAACGTCGCTATCACTATATTAAAGTTATTAACCCCTAAACCTAAGTCTAACCCTAACACCCCCTAACTTAAATATAATTTAAATAAATATAAAGAAAATTACTATCATTAACTACATTATTCCTATTTAAAACTAAATACCTATAAAATAAACCCTAAGCTAGCTACAATATAACTAATAGTTACATTGTAGCTAGTTTAGGATTTATTTTTAGTTTACAGGCAAGTTTGTATTTATTTAAACTAGGTAGAATAGTTATTAAATAGTTATTAACTATTTAATAACTACCTAGCTAAAATAAATACAAAAGTACCTGTAAAATAAAACCTTACCTAAGTTACACTAACACCTAACACTACACTATAATTAAATAAATTAACTAAATTAACAATTAAATCAATTAAATTAAATTAGCTAAAGTACAAAAAAACATTAAATTACAGAAAATAATAAACAAATTACAAGATATTTAATTACACCTAAACTAATAGCCCTGTCAAAATAAAAATAGCCCCCCCCCAAAATAAAAAAAACCCTAGCCTAAACTAAACTACCAATAGTCCTTAAAAGGACCTTTTGCAGGGCATTTCCCCAAAGTAATCAGCTCTTTTACCTGTAAAAAAAAAAATACAAACAACCCCCCCAACAGTAAAACCCACCACCCACACATCCAACCCCCCAAATAAAATACTATCTTCATCCAGGCGGCATCTTCTATCTTCATCCATTCAGCGGCGAGCGGGTCCATCTTCAAGACATCCGACATGGAGCATCCTCTTCATCCGACGACTAAAGATGAATGAAGGTACCTTTAAGTGATGTCATCCAAGATGGCGTCCCTTAGATTCCGATTGGCTGATAGAATTCTATCAGCCAAGTTCAATCCTATTGGCTGATTCAATCAGCCAATAGGATTGAGCTCGCATTCTATTGGCTGAGTGGAACAGCCAATAGAATGCAAGCTCAATCAAATTGGCTGATTGGATCAGCCAATAGTATTGAACTTCAATCCTATTGGCTGATTGCATCAGTTAATAGGATTTTTTCTACCTTAATTCCGATTGGCTGATAGAATTCTATCAGCCAAACGGAATCTAAGGGACGCCATCTTGGATGACGTCATTTAAAGGTATCTTCATTCGTCTTTAGTCGTCGGATGAAGAGGATGCTCCGCGTCGGATGTCTTGAAGATGGACCCACTCCGTGCCAGATGGATGAAGATAGAAGATGCCGTCTGGATGAAGACTTCTGCCCGTCTGGAGGACCACTTCACCCGGCTTGGATGAAGACTTCTCCTGGCTTCGTTGAGGACTTCGGCACGGCTTGGATGAAGACTTCTCCCGGTAAGTTGATCTTCAGGGGGTTAGTGTTAGGTTTTTTTAAGGTTGTATTGGGTGGGTTTTATTTTTAGGTTAGGGTTTGGGCTTGCAAAAGAGCTAACTGCCCTTTAAATTGCAATGCTCATCCAAATGCCCTTTTCAGGGCAATGGGGAGCTTAGGTTTTTTAGATAGTATTTTATTTGGGGGTTGATTGCGTGGGTAGTGGGTTTTACTGTTGGGGGGTTGTTTGTATTTCTTTTTTACAGGTAAAAGAGCTGATTACTTTGGGCAATGCCTTGCAAAGGCCCTTTTTAGGGTTATTGGTAGTTTAGTTTAGGCTAGGTTTTTTTTTTTATTTTGATAGGGCTATTAGATAGGTGTAATTAGTTTAAATATCTTGTAATTTGTTTATTATTTTCTGTATTTAGTGGGGTAGTTTTGTACTTTAGCTAATTTAATTTAATTGATTTAATTGTTGTTAATTTATTTAATTATAGTGTAGTGTTAGGTATTAGTGTAACTTAGGTTAGGTTTTATTTTACAGGTACTTTTGTATTTATTTTAGCTAGGTAGTTATTAAATAGTTAATAACTATTCTACCTAGTTAAAATAAATACAAACTTGCCTGTAAAATAAAATTAAATCCTAAGATAGCTACAAGTGTAACTATTAGTTTTATTGTAGCTATCTTAGGGTTTATTTTATAGGTAAGTATTTAGTTTTAAATAGAAATAATGTAGTTAATCATAGTAATTTTCTTTAGATTTATTAAATTATATTTAAGTTAGGGGGTGTTAGGGTTAGACTTAGGTTTAGGGGTTAATACATTTAGTATAGTGGCGGCAGATTAGGGGTTAATAAATGTAGGTAGGTGGCGTTGATGTTAGGGACAGCAGATTAGGGTATAATAATAATTTATACTAATGTTTGCGAGGCGGGAGGTGTGCGGCAGCTTAGGGGTAATATGTTTACTATAGTGGCGGCGACGTTGGGGTAGCAGATTAGTGGTTAAATAAGTGTAGGTAACGGCGACATTGGGGGCGGCAGATTAGGGGTTAATAAGTGTAGGTAGGGTGGCGGCGACATTGGGGTGGCAGATTAGGGTTAATAAATATAATGTAGGTGGTGGCGATGTGGGGGGCAGCAAATTAGGGGTTCATAAGTATATTGTAGGTGGCGGCGGTGTCCCAGAGCGGCAGATTAGGGGTTAATAAGAATAATGATAAAATACCTATCACTAGCATGGATCCATGCAATAACTAAAATAAGGTATAACACAGACATACTGATGACACAGACATACTGGTGAGCTTATTTTCTTATATTTTAAACTGTAAAAACTTTATTGCACTATTGTTTGTTTTTGTTTCTTCACAGGTTTTTTTTTATATATTTTTTTACATTTTTATTTTTGTACCAGCTTTTTGCTTTTATTGTTTTCTTGCTGTTATCCACAATACATTTGATACAGAGGTTTTTTCTTTATAGACTTTGAGTTCTAAATAGCTTGGGACTTTATTTTTGAATCAGCACCTGTATTTTTTGGATCACGACTTGTATTTTTGGATCGATTTTGTACTTATTTTTGGATCACACTGTATACAACTATCCATTTTTTCTGCTTTATCACTATTGGAGTTTTTGTTTGTTGATATATCACAGTTGGATCACATTTGGTCACTGTTTGTATTTCCACTTTCACTTTGAACTTTTACTCATATTTGGAACTATTTCTTACTTTTGCACTTTTGGATTTTTATATTTTTGGATGCTTTAGAAATTGGACATTGCTATTATCACCAATTGTATTCGTATTTTTTCACTCACTGTTTGGTACCTGTACACCCTTTTTATCGTTTTAACTGTGTTAACATATAAATGCACCTACATCTGTACTAAGCAATGGATCTCCTACTTAGTTTACAGAGGATCCCACAGACTTCTTATCTGATTGGTTTCATCATTGCTTTTATTACTATTTTTATTTAAACTATTGTTATACCTTATTTTTAGTTATTGCATGGATCCATGCTAGTGATAGGTATTTTATCTCTATGTTTTATACCTGTTTTTGTCCTGTATGTATTTTATTAAATTGTATATCTTTTACTGTAGAGATTAGCATTTTATCGTTTTAGCCCATCAAACTACTTTAGTGTCCACTCCCTCCTTACATCCATTTATCTTTTTAGCCTATTAAGCTTGTTTTAGCGCTCACTCCCTCCATTGTTTCATTTATATCCTTTTTAAGTCTGCTAGGGGACTTATCTGGTAGTGAGCTATTAGGCCGTCTCTATAGCGCTTGGGTTACCACATACTCAGTTAATAAGAATAATGTAGGTGCCGGCGATGTCGGGGGCGGCAGATTAGGGTTTAATAAGTGTAAGATTAGGGGTGTTTAGACTCGGGGTTCATGTTAGGGTGTTAGGTGTAAACATAACTTTTATTTCCCCATAGGAATCCAATGGGGCTGCGTTAAGGAGCTTTACGCTGCTTTTTGGCAGTGTGGTTAGACTTTTTCTCAGCTGCTATCCTTGTTGATTCCTATGGGAATATTGTGCACGAGCACGTACGACCAGCTCACCGCTGACTTAAGCAGGCGCTGGGTATTGGAGTGCGGTAATGAGCAAAATTTTGCTTAAACGATCACTTCTTGTCTTTTAACGACGGGTTTGTAAAAACTCGTAATACCAGCATTGTAGGCAAGTGATGCGGTGAGGAAAACTGCTTGTTAGGTACCGCATAGCCTCTAACGCAAAACTCGTAATCTAGCCGTAAGGTTGTTATGAGTGATGCATAGCATGTTATTGTGTTGCATTTTATGAGGTTCATTAAACCTACAATGGAAAGAGGAGATACAATACTGAGCAAATAAATACACATATAGGTATGTGATCAGCTAATAATATGTTGATAAACCTGCAAATTAGAGGGGGCATGCTAGTCTTTGTTAAAAACATGTAATTTATCTCTTCCTAAGAAGGTTCCTGTCTAATGATTGGTGGAAAAGGTCTCACCACAAGCCCCTCTTCATCATAAAACATCTCCACTCTAGGAGGACATATGAAGAGACATCAAGGTGAATCCCTTCAAAGCTAAGGTCTACTTGCCACAGGCCTAGTACAATAAGATACCGATGCTTTATTTGGGTACGTCCTGCTTGAGTATTAAGTTTTTACGCTAATACACTTTATAATTTCACTTTACATAACCATTCACTAACGTATTTCTATAATTAGGGGGAAATTACTGACTAAGGGCCAGATTGCAAGTGGAATGCTAGAAATTCCAACTAAAGAATGCGATTGCAGCACTCTCTGCCCTGACTGCTAGGCAGAAGATAAAGGACTACTAAATTAAAACATAACTTTTATTGTTACCTTATAAAGATGGGTAACAGAATTTTTTTTTAGCCATTTTATAAGGCAACAATAAAAGTTATGTTTTAATTTAGTAGTCCTTTTTCTTCTGTCTAGCAGTCAGGGCAGTGAGTGCTGCAATCGCATTCTTTAGTGGATATTTCTTCTTATTCCTATGACTTGTGCTCAATAAACTGTTTGTGCGAAGCACCCTCCTTTATTATCATCAATATTATAATATTATCTTTATTACTATTATATTGGGAGTTGGCACGTAGCGTTGCCATTGCTCTAAATCAGTCTAAAATTACAAGATGGGAACGCTATTTAACGCTCCCACACAAGCATTAACTCCACTAGAAGTTTATTTTTGAATGCGTCGGGCTGCACATCGTATTATGAATTGAAAGTAAACAGTTTTCACTTGCGCGCCTGACCAGAATTTAGAATATTGCACGCGATAAAACATATTCCCCCCAATAGAGCAAATAAAGTGAAAAAAAACAAACACCCTACTCACGTTCCAAACCAGAATGTATTTTCTCAAGTGCACTAACCCGATATATATATATATATATATATATACACACACACAAACACATATATATATATATATATATATATAGATATAGATAGATAGATAGATAGATAGATAAAAGGGCACTCTCAGGATTTTTGTTTCAAATTACAAATATATTTATTCTGACGACATCAGAAAATCAATAACAAAGTCATAATCGATGTTTCGGTTCCTATATTAGCCTTCTTCAAGACAAGAGATATCTATAAAAAGAACATGAGAAAAAAGAATCTTAGACTCAATAAATAATCAGTGATGACATACAACAGAAACACCCAGCACCATACATTGACTATAATTTAAAAAAATCTGATAACTCAAACCGCCAAAGAGGCCAAGCTGACACAGCAGGTCACAGTACCAGAACCACACAGTAGCGGGAGCATCAAGAGGGAGAAAGAACGCATATTACAAATTGACAGTAACGAGGACTGGATGAACAAATTGTGTACCCAATTAGACAAGTATAAAAGAGACCTCATCGATTTTAAGAACAAGAAGGTCAACACTGTTGAGATTGACTACAGGGAAAGAAATGTCTATCAGCGGCTCACTGGTAAAAACAACACCTTCAGACGCAGGAGAACCAACCGAAGAGTGACGTCTCTGGCCAATACATTTGATTCCAGTGGGGGTGAATCCAGTGGCTCAGAGAACGCAACAGGAGGCACAAATAGACCCCTATAACAAGAGAAAATACCAAATCCCAAAGAAAACCTCAGATGCCATCAAAAAACGACAATCCGCCAAAAAAAAAAAAAAAAAGACACTGGCCAGCCAATAGAAGAGGTGGCTGGTGGAAAAAAGCCGCCAAGAAGCCAACAACTGGAGAAATGTTGTCATCAACCTAAGTAACAGAACGCTAGACCAGGATGAGATTAATGTTTTAAGTAAAGGCTTGAATTATGTACCAACTCCAAAAGTGGAGGTTTTTGACCACCTGGTTGATTTACATCATTGAAGTTAAAAGGACTTTCTCCAACATGAGGTTCGGTGTCGGTCCACGCGTCATCCTTACTTGTGGGATATTCTCTTCCCCACAGGAAATGGCAAAGAGCCCAGCAAAGCTGGTCACATGATCCCTCCTAGGCTCCGCCTACCCCAGTCATTCCTCTTTGCCGTTTGTACAGGCAACAACTCCAGGAGATGGCTTAGAGTTTTTTTAGTGTTTAACTGTAGTTTTTATTATTCAATCAAGAGTTTGTTATTTTTAAAATAGTGCTGGTATGTACTATTTACTCTGAAACAGAAAAAGAGATGAAGATTTCTGTTTGTATGAGGAAAATGATTTTAGCAACCGTTACTAAAATCCATGGCTGTTCCACACAGGACTGTTGAGAGGAATTAACTTCAGTTGGGGGAACAGTGAGCAGTCTTTTGCTGCTTGAGGTATGACACATTCTAACAAGACGATGTAATGCTGGAAGCTGTCATTTTCCCTATGGGATCGGTAAGCATTTTTTATTCAGATAGTAAATAAGGGCTTCACAAGGGCTTATTAAGACTGTAGACATTTTCTGGGCTAAATCGATCATATTTACACATATTTAGCCTTGAGGAATCATTTAATCTGGGTATTTTTTGTAAAATAATATCGGCAGGCACTGTTTAGGACACCTTATTCTATTGGGCTTTCCCTAATCATAGTCAGAGCCCTCATTTTCGCGCCGGTATGGCGCACTTGTTTTTGAGACAGCATGACATGCAGCTGCATGTTGTGGGGAGCTCTGATACATAGAAAAAGTCTTTCTGAAGGCATTATTTGGTATCGTATTCCCTTTTGGGCTTGGTTGGGTCTCAGCCAAAGCAGATTCCAGGGACTGTAAAGGGGTGTTAAATATAAAAACGGCTCCGGTTCCGTTATTTTAAGGGTTTAAAGCTTCAAATTTGGTGTGCAATACTTTTAAGGCTTTAAGACACTGTGGTGCAAATTTTGGTGAATTTTGGACAATTCCTTCATACTTTTTCGCAATTGCAGTAATAAAGTGTGTTCAGTTTAAAATTTAAAGTGACAGTAACGGTTTTATTTTAAAACGTTTTTTGTGCTTTGTTATCAAGTTTATGCCTGTTTAACATGTCTGAACTACCAGATAGATTGTGTTCTGACTGTGGGGAAGCCAAGGTTCCTTCTCATTTAAATAGATGTGATTTATGTCATAAAAAATTTAGAAAAAATGATGCCCAAGATGATTCCTCAAGTGAGGGGAGTAAGCATGGTACTGCATCATCCCCTCCTTCGTCTACACCAGTCTTGCCCATACAGGAGGCCCCTAGTACATCTAGCGCGCCAATACTCCTTACTATGCAACAATTAACGGCTGTAATGGATAATTCTATCAAAAACATTTTAGCCAATATGCCCACTTATCAGCGAAAGCGCGACTGCTCTGTTTTAGAAAATACTGAAGAGCACGAGAACGCTGATGATTTTGTTTCTGAAGGGCCCCTACACCAGTCTGAGGGAGCCAGGGAGGTTTTGTCTGAGGGAGAAATTTCAGATTCAGGAAAAATTTCTCAACAAGCTGAACCTGATGTGATTACTTTTAAATTTAAGTTGGAACATCTCCGCGCTCTGCTTAAGGAGGTGTTATCCAATTTGGATGATTGTGATTATCTGGTCATTCCAGAAACACTATGTAAAATGGACAAGTTCCTAGAGGCCCCGGGGCCCCCCGAAGCTTTTCCTATACCCAAGCGGGTGGCGTACATTGTTAATAAAGAATGGGACAGGCCCGGTATACCTTTCGTACCTCCCCCCATATTTAAAGAAAATTGTTTCCTATAGTCAACCCCAGAAAGGACTTATGGCAGACAGTCCCCAAGGTCGAGGGGGCGGTTTCTACTCTAAACAAGCGCACCACTATACCCATAGAAGATAGTTGTACTTTCCAAGATCCTATGGATAAAAAATTAGAAGGTTTGCTAAAAAAGATGTTTGTTCAGCAAGGTTACCTTCTACAACCAATTGCATGCATTGTCCCCTGTCACTACAGCCCGCGTGTTTTCTGGCTCGATGAGCTAGAAAAGGCGATATTAGTAATTCTTCTTCTTATGAGGAGATTATGGACAGAATTCGTGCTCTTAAATTGGCTAATTCTTTCACCCTAGACGCCACCTTGCAATTGGCTAGGTTAGCGGCGAAAAATTCTGGTTTTGCTATTGTGGCGTGCAGAGCGCTTTGGTTAAAATCTTGGTCAGCGGATGCGTCTTCCAAGAACAAATTGCTTGACATTCCTTTCAAGGGGAAAACACTGTTTGGCCCTGACTTGAAAGAGATTATCTCTGATATCGCTGGGGGCAAGGGCCACGCCCCTTCCTCAGGATAGGTCTTTCAAGGCCCAAAAATAAACCTAATTTTCGTCCCTTCGCAGAAACGGACCAGCCCCAAGTTGCTACGTCCTCTAAGCAGGAGGGTAATACTTCTCAAGCCAATCAGCCTGGAGAATGCAAGGCTGGAACAAAGGAAAGCAGGCCAAGAAACCTGCCACTGCTCCCAAGACAGCATGAGATGCGGGCCCCCGATCCGGGACCGGATTTGGTGGGGGGCAGACTCTCTCTCTTCACTCAGGCTTGGGCAAGAGATGTTCTGGATCCTTGGGCGCTAGAAATAGTCTCCCAAGGTTATCTTCTGGAGGTGATTCATCCTGTTCCATTAAAAGAACAAGGGATGGGGTTCTACCCCAATCTGTTCGTAGTTCCCAAAAAAGAGGGAACGTTCAGACCAATCTTAGATCTCAAGATCCTAAACAAGTTTCTCAAGGTTCCATCGTCCAAAATGGAAACCATTCGAACAATCCTTCCATCCAGGAAGGTCAATTCTTGACCACGGTGGATTTAAAGGATGCGTATCTACATATTCCTATCCACAAGGAACATCATCGGTTCCTAAGGTTCGCATTCCTGGACAAGCATTACCAGTTCGTGGCGCTTCCTTTCGGATTAGCCACTGCTCCAAGGATTTTCACAAAGGTACTAGGGTCCCTTCTGGCGGTGCTAAGACCAAGGGGCATTGCTGTAGTACCTTACTTGGACGACATTCTGATTCAAGCGTCGTCCCTTCCTCAAGCAAAGGCTCACACGGACATAGTCCTGGCCTTTCTCAGATCTCACGGAGGAAAGTGAACGTGGAAAAGAGTTCTCTATCTCCGTCGACAAGAGTTCCCTTCTTGGGAACGATAATAGACTCCTTAGAAATGAGGATTTTTCTGGCAGAGACCAGAAAAACAAAACTTCTAAACTCTTGTCGGATACTTCATTCCGTTCCTCTTCCTTCCATAGCGCAGTGCATGGAAGTGATAGGTTTGATGGTAGCGGCAATGGACATAGTTCCTTTTGCGCGCATTCATATAAGACCATTACAACTGTGTATGCTCAGTCTGTGGAATGGGGACTATACAGAGACTCACTCCGTTGGTGGCTGTCCCTGGACAACTTGTCACAAGGGGTGACCTCCCGTAGACCAGAGTGGGTCATTGTCACGACCAACGCCAGTCTGATGGGCTGGGGGCGCGGTCTGGGGATCCCTGAAAGCTCAGGGTCTTTGTCTCGGGAAGAATCTCTCTTCTAACCGATAAATAGGAACGAGAGGCGATATTCAATGCTCTCAAGGCTTGCCTCAGCTAGCGAGGGCCTAGTTCATACGGTTTTCAATCAGACAACATGACGACTGTTGCGTACATTTACCATCAGGGGGGAACAAGGAGTTCCCTGGCGATGGAAGTAGTGACCAAAATCATTTAATGGGCAGAGACTCGCTCCTGCCACCTGTCTGCAATCCACATCCCAGAGTGGAAAATTGGGAAGGCGGATTTTCTGAGTCGTCAGACATTGCAATCGGGGGGAGTGGGAACTCCATCCGGAAATCTTTGCCCAAATCACTCAACTGTGGGCATTCCAGACATAGATCTGATGCCTCTCGTCAGAACTTCAAGGTTCCTTGCTACGGTCCCAGATCCAGGGATCCCAAGGCGACTCTAGTAGATGCACAAGTAGCACCTTGGACCTTCAAAACTAGGCTTATGTATTCCCGCAGTTTCCTCTCATTCCCCAGGCTGGTAGCCAGGATCAATCAGGAGAGGGCCGTCGGTGATCTTGATAGCTCCTGCGTGGCCACGCAGGACTTTGGTATGGCAGATCTGGTGAATATGTCATCGGCTCCACCATGGAAGCTAACCTTGAGACGAGACCTTCTTGTTCAAGGTCCGGTTCGAACATCCGAATCTGGTCCCACTCCAGCTGACTGCTTGGAGATTGAACGCTTGATCGTTATCAAAGCGAGGGTTCTCAGATTCCTGTTATTGATACTCTTGTTCAGGCCAGAAAGCCTGTAACTAGAAACTTTTACCACTAAATTTGGAAAAATATATCTGTTGGTGTGAATCTAAAGGATTCCTTGGGACAAGGTTAAGATTCCTAAGATTCTATCCTTCCTTCGAGAAGGATTGAAAAAAGGATTATCTGCAGTTCCTTGATTGGGACAGATTTCTGCCTTGTCTGTGTTACTTCACAAAAAGCTGGCAGCTGTGCCAGATGTTCACCAGCCTTTGTTCAGGCCTCTGGTTAGAATCAAGCCTGTCTACAAACATTTGACTCCTCTTGGAGTCTCAACTTAGTTCTTTCAGTTCTTCAGGGGGTTTCGTTTGAACCTTACATTCCGTTGCAATTTCTTCTGCTAAGAAGAGTTTCAGAATTATCTGCTCTGCAGTGTTCTACTCCTTATCTGGTGTTCCATGCAGATAAGGTGAGTTTTACGTACTAAACCTGGTTTTCTTCCAAAAGTTGTTTCTAACAAAAACATTAACCAGGAGATAGTCGTGCCTTCTCTGTGTCGAAACCAGTTTCGAAGAAGGAACGTTTTGTTGCACAATTTGGATGTTGTTCGCGCTCTAAAATTCTATTTAGATGCCTACAAAGGATTTTAGACAAACATCTTCCTTGTTTGTTGTGTATTCTGGTAAAAGGAGAGGTCAAAAAGCACTTCTACTCTCTCTCTTTTTGGATCAAAGCATCATCAGATATGGCTACGAGACTGCCGGACGGCAGCCTCCTGAAAGAATCACAGCTCATTCCACTAGGGCTGTGGCTTCCACATGGGCCTTCAAGAACGAGGCTTCTGTTGATCAGATATGTAGGGCAGCGACTTGGTCTTCACTGACTCTTTTACCAAATTTTACAAGTTTGATATTTTTGCTTCTTTCTGAGGCTATTTTGGAGAAAGGTTTTGCAAGCCGTGGTGCCTTCATTTAGGTGACCTGATTTGCTCCTCCCTTCATCCGTTTGTCCCTAAAGCTTTGGTATTGGTTCCCACAAGTAAGGATGACGCCGTGGACCGGACACACCTATGTTGGAGAAAAAACAAATTATGTTTACCTGATAAATTAATTTATCCAAAGGTGTGTACGGTCCACGGCCCGCCCCCAGGTTTTTTAATAATGTCTGATATTTTATTTTCTCTCTAACTACAGTCACCACGGTATCATATGGTTTCTCCTATGCAAATATTCCTCCTTAAACGTCGGTCGAATGACTGGGGTAGGCGGAGCCTAGGAGGGATCATGTGACCAGCTTTGCTGGGCTCTTTGCCATTCCTGTTGGGGAAGAAGAGTATCCCACAAGTAAGGATGACGGCCGTGGACCGGACACACCGTTAGGAGAAAGTAATTTATCAGGTAAACATAAATTCTGTTTTTTAAAAAAACTCACCCCCTACCAAATCATACTTGGGATTGTCCAAGAAATCCAACTTTGAACCAAAGGTGACACACCCTACCAATAAAACATTTACCAAGGTGTGTTGTCACGGAAATTGAGCAGGAATGCAGGTCTCAAGTTGTCTCTAGGACTAACCCTGAACAAGCAAGAATGGGGTGCACTACAGAGACTCCAAAAGGACAATTCCATCATGATGCGCCCCGCGGATAAGGGAGGAGCCATAATAGTCTTGGACCACTCCTAGCTAGTGGATAGAGCTATTGAGACAACTGGAAGATCGCTTCACATATAAAAAGCTTACAAATAACCCCACCGTGTTATACAAGAAGAAGAAAGCTGGATGGAGAGTTTGGACCTTTGCCTTAAACGGTGGCCATATTGACCAACTTATATTTGATTTCTTGTATACAGAACATCCAGTGGTATCCTATAATTTACACCATTCCCAAGATACACAAAGATCAAACCAACCCTCCAGGATGACCAATAGCATCCGCAGAAGGGTCTTTATTCTAGAATCTAGCCAAATACATTGATTTTCACTCCAGGATCTTGTCAGGGGCGCTGAAGCATTTCTGTTGGACTCTATTGAGTTGATTCAACTCCTCCATAACCAAGTGTTTCCAAGCGCAATGCATCCTAGTCACCCTAGATGTCAACAGCCTCTACACCATCATTCTGCATGATTTGGGTGTGTAGAGGCTGGTCAGACAGGCCCTGTTATCTAGTACATCATACGTTTGCCCTCCGATTGAAATACTACTGGAGTGGTTGCTACTATGCCTGACACACAACTACTCAGATTCGAAGAGTCATATTACCTACTACTTGTAGGCACTGCTATGGGGTCAAAGCTTGGCCCCGTTTCACGCCAACTTGTTCATGGCGTGGTTTTTAGGGACAATACAGCTTTAAATACAAGAATCCCAATGTCCTACTATACCGTAGGTATACGTAGGAACTTACTGAGTGGATCCAGTCCCTCAATCAGGCAGAATCGTCTATATCCCTCAAGAGTGAGAGCGATGTCCTTAAAATCCACTTCCTTGATCTATGCATTTTCAAAAA